>NC_073744.1:32491856-32782438 GCF_029784135.1 Toxorhynchites rutilus septentrionalis | reverse complement strand
GAAAGTGAAGATTCCAAATGAAGAAATCAAAAAGGAGACAATTGGAGCACACACATCGAAATCGCTTTTCATGATCCATGTTTTTCAAGATGATAGAAAGGGGAGAATAAGTTTGTTCATTCACAATCATATGATCCGATTCCGGAGAAACCAATTCGGTAACTTCATTTGTAATGAATGAGTTTTTGTATAGGTATATCAACATTTTGTATACAAATACCAGAAACTTCTTCAATGTGAGCTGAATTTCGAGCAATCATATTTTTCAACTAATTCCATAAAAATAAACTCCACCTTCCCCGAGCCACATAATCATTCATAAAAGTTGTTAAGAAGCCGACTGAGGAAAACGAGAAAACGAAAAGGAACATTATACCCTCGGGGGAAGTTTTGAGATATGGTTCCAATTTGGTGCTTTAGAAAGTCCATTAGAGCACACCACTGTCAGCCCCTCATAGGTACGAGGACCTGAGGTGAACTTCGACGAAAAGAGAGAAGGAAGTTCCGTAAGTTTCACGAGCAAACTTTTGAGAAATTTGAGGATTTTGTTTTGCTGTTTATGTGCAACGGTAGAGTGAAATTGTGGATATCAATGCAAATATTTAGTTAGATGAAAGTTAGGAAGAACCGATAGAGTTGATTTTGTGTCCTCAGCTGATATCGTAAATATAACAGACGAGAACCGTACCACTCAAACCGTGATATTTTATTTATAAGTGCTAACTTTGGCGACGAATAAAGGAATCAATCAACACTCATCATTAACGGCACGATATAGACAAGCCAAGACGATACACAACAAGCACTTTCTATGGGGAAGGATACCTACGATATGAACCCAAACATCTCCAGCTATAGTATCGATGAATCAAACCTGTAGGGAAAATTCAAATTACTAGTTGATGCAAATGAGTGAAACAAAGAGCTGTTCTACGGTGCTTCTACTTCTAAGTGCTACCGCCTTGTGCAAAACAACCCAAGTGATGTGCCCCAACATGCTCTTCGAGGCAAATTGAGGGGACTCCTCTTTCTCATTAAAGCTGACGATGCTTGGCCCGTATCATCATCGCACGACAGGGAAGCGTCGGAAATTAGTATTGGATTTTCACCCACCCAATCTCCGGGAGATTACTAAGCTCGCTTTTGCCGACGGCAGGATAGTATCGAAAATTGAGAAGGATTCCTCCCGCATCCGTAGCGATGGTCGTTAGAGTGGAAATAAGGAAAAATATACAACACAACCGACAAAACCATAAATCATTCTAATGCCATCGGTGAGTCTTCAATGTTCAATCCACAATCTGAGTGTAACTCTGGTTCTGAACTTTCAAGAGACGTTCATCACCGCCCAATCAGCATGACTTACACCCATCCTTCCAGTCATCAACATTCAAGGAAAAATCTCAACATGTGGTGAACTTTTATGTGCTGCAGCTAGCTGTTGTCAAGTTGGAAAATCAGTTGATTAAAACTCACAGAGCGCACCACGGCAAAACAAAAATCAAAGGTTTTTTTTTCTCATACCGAATACATGTATGTCGTTCACAAAGGATTAGCACTCCCCAACCATTGGATTAAAAAGCTCGCCTACACGAAAACAACACCTGAGGAGGAAGCGAAACTGCGGCAAGTGCAATTTTATCGGATCTGACGATGCGATAGGCACCTTTTTTTATCGATGGGACAGAAAATGTTGTAAATATTTTCAACACCTCGCAGACGTCAGAGATAACGAATAAGTTCATCCGGGCCAGCATATTAGAACAAACTCTCACCATTAGTGAATCTTATTTGTATTCAATCTCGAATCTCAATTTAAGATCCATTCATTTCATTCACCACAATACTGATAGAAAACCTCATCCTACACCCCCACAAGTGCACCTGGTTCTGAAATTGTATAAAAATATTTAAATTATTCCATATTGCGCTTTCTCTGAGTAGAGCTCCAAATGCGATGCTTTCTATGTGTCTCTATCTGAAAGCGTAGATTCATACCGACGTTGCATAACTCGCCCAGACTCAAGTTTTGCAATATATATGGTATACAAAGTTGGGGTTTTTTTTAACCATTTGAAACTCAACCTGAGTATCAAGTACTCGAATCGAAACTTTCCTCGTTCCGTGAACCGTCCAGGAGGACATGAAACGCGCACAACGAACAAAGAGTACAACCGGAAGCAACCAACGGGAACATAATCATCATCAGCATCATCAGTGTAGCATCGTGTGTACGACGACTGCTGACTGCATCATAGTTTATGCGGCAAATTCTCATCCGCCGACAGAAAAGACCATCGGTAGGGTGTGGAATAGCCGGGCGACGATACCAACGCAAAAGATGTAGTCAGCTACATCTGATGGTGACGATAATGGTCGTGTTCGAACCAAATTTCGTTTCGAGCATATTCTCTATTGTCACGTGTACATATGCATATAAAAACTATTTTGACGTAGGACTGCGTCTTACATTTTTATACTGGGGTGTAAGTTCAAAGTTTCGAAATCTAGAACGTTACGCCGGAACAATAAGATTTTGAGCGTTAAAACCTCCTAAACGACTGAACGAAATGGTATGATAACCACTTCATTCGAAAGATAAAATGTCTACGCTTTATATTCTTGTTACTTATTGAATTACTTATTGAAATTCAGTTATAATTGTACAACGATTGGAACCAGGGTTGCCATGATAAAATATGTGTTTTTAGTCTCAAAAAATCTTTTCATCTTAGTTTTTTCTCAGAAAATCTGCATCGAAATCTGTATTGAAGCTGTAACACCAGCTCTATGGAAAATATAATTCAGGTCGGACTCCATTATATACCGACTCTATTATATATGATTCGATTATATATAATTTTGGACTCGATTATATACAGTTTGAATTTTTTTATATATATCAAATATGGCTTGTTTCAAGAAAAAATGTAATATTTAATCGTTGAGGTGAAATTTATTTAACTGTTATAAGTGGAGTAAAAAACCTTCATTTTTAAAGATTTTTATTGAATTTTCATTCAACGAAGATAGAAGTTTGGTGTCAGAGAACAAATTGTAGAGCGGATAGATGACTTCAATTTGGTTGATAGAAACAAACAAGTTTATTATTAATTGTTGGGTTAAAATCAATAATAACACCTTCAAAAGCACTATTTTTTAGTATTTCACTTCCAAGATGTTATTTAAATTCGCTAATTTAGATGTTTCACAACTATATCCTATACTAAATTTTCTCACTTTTCTAATGGAAACAACAGAATCGTCCTAAGTGGCGTACTTTTTGAAGTAGAGTCAGTTTAATGCATAAAGTTTCCGGATTAATAAAGAAGTTCAATAACTGTATCATTGTTGAAATTCGACCATATGTACAGAAGGATTTTTTTCATCAAATATGATTGTCTATCATCTCCTGAGAGATTCTGGATATTTTTTTTGTTTTCATGTGAGAAAGATGTTTATCTTTTATATTCAAAAAACGAGAAATATATGCATGAAAAAAACAAATTAAAAAAATATTTTTATCGACTCGATTGTATACAGGGTTCGATTATATACAGAGAAAAGAAATCGGATACTTTATGTAATCGAGTCCGTCCTGTATAAATTTCTTATTTGGTACACTACGCAATATTTTTCATAGAGCTGGTGATTTGGTTTTGGGACACTTTTAACTTCCTTACCCAGCCAGGCCCTTTTAAATTCCATTTTGAAGCATTATCTTAGCTTTAGTATCATTGATTGGCACAATTATTATGAATTTGACGATTTTGATGGTATCCACGTAGAAATACGCATTCACTGTGATGTAGTATGAAAAAGATAAAAAGTATTATTTACTATTGTAAAGCTAACCGACGACACAGACTTTTGCATCTTTTCGCCTGATCAGAGATGAGAAAGCAGTTCTTCACGCTACAAATGAATGCCAAAATGACTCTCATTCAGACTTATTCAAATGTTATACGAATAAAATTGGTAAGATGGGAAAAAATATGATTGAGGTCAAGCCACAACTAATATTGTTATTTTGAATAATCTGTAATTATGTATGAAAGCCCTAAAAATATGTAATCCGGAACTACAGATTCTTGGTTTCAAAAAGTCTGAAAAATCTGTATAAATACAGATTATTCTATAGATATGGTAACCCTGATTGGAACATGTTATCGCTGTTGTGGCGAAGCATGTCTATTCATATTTCCGGTCTCGATTAGCTTAGCTGCTATCCTTGGTTATGACAGTTTTGCTACCGTCATGCGAAACCAAATCACAGACAAAATTACAGAACATTCATTTTCTTGGGAAGCTGACGATAGCCTAGCTTGATGATTCCCCACACAATTGTGTAGTTCACAACCTTGATGGAATGGCGTCAGTTTGATGTAATGATTGCAATGCCAGAGACATCAGCGAGTACAGGCGAACCTGTTTTTGTGCGGTCCCTTTTCGCGGGATTCCTCGTTTGTGCGACTCTTTTTGTGCGTATATTCCATATATTCCTGTTAGGCGTAGTCCCACATCAAAAAAAAATTTTTTTTTCAAATTTCTAGACTAGAATACTGCTTTTAGCGATGTTCTTATTAACAAAGCTTCCATCACCGTATTATTCATAATCGTATGGAGCAGAAGACCGCTGAACAGAGTCATAAGCTCTTCTTATTTAAAGAGGAAATTAAGTCTGCCCAAATCAGAAAAGAGCACCCAAAAGCTTTATGGCGGGTTTACACTAGGGAGATCTATAGCTATAGATGGATTTATTCACGTGAAAATAGGTGTAAACGGGTGAGAATAAATATTCGAGGTATATATAACTTGAATAAATTCAGCATATGTAAACGCTTGTGAATTTATCACTGGTGAGAAATCACTAAAGTTGGATGCAGTTCTACTTCAGGTGAATAAATTCACCGAAAATATGAATATATTCATTACAGAAGTTCACGCTAGTGTAAACGGTTGAAGCGATTTCTATAAATCTCATCATATTTTTGAATATATCACTAGTCTAAACCCACCCTTAGCAACATCGCTAACATACATGGTGGCAAAAAAAAATATAGCTGCCAGAATCCCAAAACAGATAAAAGGAGTTCAGCCATGTTATTCACAATTCACAAGGTTATTAAGCAAAAAAAATGAAAAGGCACAAGGTTTTGTTCATTCATTGTGAGAGCATCCATACGGAGGATGCCTTTTGTTCCTTGGTTGGTGCCTTCTTAGTGTTGTATGTTGTTTCAAACTGACTTCCGAGCATTTTCACCAATGTTGAAAGGTAAAAAATAACATGCCAAGACTTCGAGACTTCGTTTACATCTTTCTTTCAATGGGTCCGCCGAGCCGAAATGCTGAATGTTCATACAAGAAGGGATTCTAACGATGACATCTGAACTCCAGTATACATATTTATATCGGCTAGCAGTTGCATCTGTCCTGTGTAAACAGGCAGAGAGTGTCAGAAAATTCATTCTCTATCAGTTCCACTGACTGCAACAGTCGGTGTTTGAGAGTGACAATCTGTTGCATGACAACGGTTGCGTACAGGCAGTTAAAGTGTAAAGATTTATTTTTTTATTCATTTAATTAGCTGCCAATGGGTCACAAAATAAGTACGTTGATGTCCTGCGTCCCCCCCATTTGAATAATAAATCTCAACAAGTCCTCACTAAATGGAGCCGTAAAAAGAGGAACAAAACGAAACTGTCATAATCTTGGCAGCAAAAATTAAACCGTCTTCGTTGCCTTTCTACCAACGAATGGCTGTCCCAACCTTACATACCATCCGTCGTACCGTCGTATCACCATGAGTCTTATTTGGAGAACTTTAAAACTGGTAAGTGTCTTCACTTCGTCTCCCGTCATGATGATGGGACATGAGATGGTGATGACGATGTAACGCAGCCCAACGTTCGCCCAGCCACGATAGAGCAAACAGTTACTGAAGTGGGTGATGGCTACCGGGTCACCACCCACAGCACTATGTGATAGATCAAATGTCACTGGAAGATGAAGACAGACATCAAGCTGACCGTGTGGATATGGATAACACCACGAGATGAGTGGGGGGTGGCTCACACATCGAACAATGGAACCGAGGGATGCATTTCGAACCACAATCCAATTACGAAGGAAATGCCATAGCTTTTTGTGTACGGGCAAAATGCCGTTTGGACGATAGGAAGAGAGATCAGAATTTTGTGCACAATTTTGTAGGCATGGCTTAACAACTATGGTTGAAAGTGGGTTGAATGAAACCAAACGATGAGTGCTCTAGATTGAACGAATTTCCATCGAATATTTCTTATTTAAGCTTCTTCTATCAATTTCCCATCTTCATTCTAACAAATAGATATCGGAATTTTTTTCAAGTTGGTAGTACTGTCAGTGGTCCTAATGTCAATTTTGAGCGCGATCTGTCATATAGTTTGTTCACAGCGACATCAAGAACAAGTTAGTTTTTTTTTTGCTCGGCGATTTTTGATATGGATAATTCTATTGATGAAAGATATTGTGTGAAGTGTTGTTGCAAACGTTGCAAACCGAAAAATCTTGTATCAAAACGTTGAAAATGCACACATTACAGAAAATTCGGTGACTCAACTATGTCGAAAACACGGGTGTATGAATGGCCAACAAGAGGTGAAAGATTTACCACATCAAGGTCAACCACCCATCTCTTCTAATGAAAACAGATAAAATAAAAGGGATGGTGCCCGACATTTAAGTTTGAGAGGGAGCTAGTCCGTGCAATCAGTGTCTCTCACGAGACCGTTCGCCATATCTTAGTTGGTGTTTTGGGCATGAGAAAAGTCACAGCACGATTAGTGCCAAAAGAGCTCAATTTGATTCAAAAAATTAAATCGCAATCAAGTGGCTGAAGACATGCTTGACCGATCAAGCACTGAAGCCACAAAAACAAATTTGCTGCGTGAACTGAAGGCAATTCTTGAATACAGCTATAAAAAGTGTTTTGATGACTGTTTTGTTCGTTGGAAAAAGTGTATTGCTTCAGGATCCTATCAGACCTATTTTGAAGGCGATGATATCATTTTAGACGATAAATAAAGCATTTTCTTCAAAAATGCAAGTTTCTGGTATCTATTTGACAGAATTTAGACTATTTGCTTTAAAAATTCATAATTCGGATTTCAAATTGCGTTACTTTCTGTGTATTAGAGATAGGAAATTGCGTTACGTAGGGAGGAGTCCCAAAACCGGATTTTTAACGTTACGTTATTTGTGCACGACGCCTAACCCGAAAAGTTTCTTGAATTACATAAAAACAAAATTGAAAAGCAGTGGTTTCCCATCACGCGTACACCTTGACGACGCGGGGAATAACCCAGTCAATAAATAAGATTGACGGCTCGAAAGGGCCAGATCCTGACGGGAATTCCACCGGTTTTTATAAAAAATTTGGAATCTGAATTACCCCATCCACTTTTATGGTTTTGTCAATGGAATCAGAAAGGTTCCCAAAAATATGGAAAAACTCTTTTTATGTACCAATGTTCAAATCTGGTAATAGATCTGGTAAGAAATTAGTGCGTTATTTCGCCTGAAAAACCATTACCAACCCCGGACAAAGTTCAATTTCGTTTACCCAACCATGGAATGAACTAACAACGCTTACCATGATGCAATTTTCGAACATATGGGAATTCAATTTTCCGAATTTTCCGACCTTCCTTCAGAGTTTTCCGAAAATTTCTAATTTTTTTCTCCACTATATTGATCTATGGGCAGAAACAAATACCACAAAAAAAGACGGCTCAAATCGGACCATTCCTTTTTCGGGTTTCGCGCTTAGCAACATTTTTATTTATATAGATATAGATTCGCCGATTCAGATTCTAAAATAAGGAATTTCAATTTGAATTTAATCCTGAAATCATAGTCGGAAAGATGGCCCATTATTTTAATTCTGAGTGGAATAGTGGAATCTATGTATACCGATTCCTGAATATGACATGAGAATAAAAACAAGGAATTGGTTCTTTCTACCAGTTCAATGTTTTCAATCCGTTTGAAAGATATACAGTTCATACAACAGATCGCTTTTGACGTAGGATTACGTCTTTCGCGAACATATTGGAGTACAAATTGAAAATCGAAAACGAGCGCATCGTGAAAGTTGTCCAATTTGAAACGCTTACTGCTCAGCCATTTCATGATGGATTGATGAAATTTTTGCGTCAATCAATGTCGGCACTCCATAACAATTTTTGATATTGAAGAAAATAATATATGTCATTAAACTAACTATCGAACAATTGAAAAATTTCAACCCCTACCCCTATATTATGGGGGTCACTCTACGATGACAACCGTGCCACGTTGATTTATGATCTGTGCGACAACTTCAACATGACAGTTTTAAATACTGGGGAAGCAACTAGGATAGCCAACCCTCCTGCACGGGCAAGCATGCTAGACATATCTCTCTGCTCTTCTTCATTATCCCTGGATTGGACATGGAAGGTAATCCAAGATCTCCACGGTAGTGATCACCTACCAATAATTTTATCGATCGCCAATGAATCAAAATCTAGTGAGTCAGTCGATGTTGCGTATGACCTCACGAAGAATATTGACTGGAGAAAATTTGCGGAATTAATATCTGAAGCAATCATTTCGATGCATGAACTTCCTCCCCTTGAAGAGTATAACTTTATATCAAGTTTGATTTACGAAAGCGCACTTCAAGCTCAAAAGAAACGTGTACCGGCTACCACTTTCCGACGTCGTCCTCCATCACTTTGGTGGGACAGGGAGTGTTCAAAGGTCTACATTGAAAAATCATCCGCTTTCAAAAAATTCAGGAAAACTGGATTAGTGGAATGGTTTCGAAAGTACCAAGCTCTAGAAGCCAAACTAAAAGGTCTGATTAAAGCAAAAAAGCGTGGATATTGGCAGAAATTCGTCAATGGTTTGTCAAGGGAGACCGCTATGAGTACTCTTTGGAATACGGCTAGGAGAATGCGTGGCTGGAACCATACCAATGAAAGTGAGGAATACTCTGACCGTTGGATTTTCAAATTTGCAAGGAAGGTTTGTCCCGATTCTATTCCTGCACAGAGCGTCGTACGCGATATTCCGCTCCAATGCGATTATGAGAATTTTTCGATGGTAGAATTCTCAATTGCCCTCCTCTCATGTAACAATTCAGCTCCGGGGTCGGACAAGATTAAATTCAACTTGTTGAAGAATCTTCCCGACTTGGCAAAACAGCGTTTGCTGAACTTGTTTAACAAGTTTCTGGAGCTGAATATTGTCCCGCATGACTGGAGACAAGTGAGAGTGATAGCCATACGGAAACCCAACAAGCCGGCTTGCGATCACAACTCGTATAGGCCGATTGCAATGTTATCCTGTATTCGCAAATTGTTAGAGAAAATGATTCTACTTCGTTTGGACAAGTGGGTCGAAACGAACAATTTGCTGTCAAATACGCAGTTTGGCTTCCGCCGAGGTAAATGGAAGAATGATTGTCTCGCGCTGCTATCTTCTGAAATCCAAATCGCATTTGCTCGCAAAGAACAAATGGCTTCCATTTTCCTCGATATCAAAGGGGCATTTGATTCAGTTTCCATGGAAATTCTCTCAGAGAAGCTTCATAATCGTGGACTTTCACCAATTCTGAATAATTTCCTGTACAATTTACTGTCAGAAAAGCACATGAATTTCTCTCATGGCAACTCAAAATCTTCTCGTTACAGTTTTATGGGCCTACCGCAAGGCTCCTGCCTAAGCCCCCTCTTGTACAGTTTTTACGTCAATGATATGGATGATTGTCTAACTAGAGACTGCACGCTGAAACAACTTGCAGACGATGGAGTTATTTCCATCACGGGTACTAATCCCGTCGCTCTGCAAAAGTCGTTGCAAGATACCATGAACAATCTGTTCACGTGGGCCCTCAAGCTGGGTATCGAATTCTCTACGGAGAAAACTGAAATGGTCGTTTTTTCTAGGAAGCACGAACCCGCCCAATTCCAGCTTCACCTATCCGGCAAAACGATCCAACACTCTATGTTTTTCAAATACCTGGGTGTATATTTTGATTCTAAGTGTACCTGGGGGAGACACATTGCGTATTTGAAACAGAAATGCCAGCAAAGAATCAATTTTCTCTATACAATAACCGGAACATGGTGGGGTGCCCATCCAGGAGACCTCATTCAGTTGTACAAAACAACGATATTGTCAGTGTTAGAAAATGGCAGTTTTTGCTTCCGATCAGCTGCCAGGATTCATATTCTCAAGCTGGAGAGAATACAATATCGTTGCTTGCGTATAGCCATGGGGTGTTTGCATTCGACACATACGATGAGTCTCGAAGTTTTGGCAGGAGTACCCCCGCTTACTCTTCGGTTCACAGAATTATCCTACAGATTTCTCATCCGTTGCAAGATCATGAATCCATTGGTGATTGATAACTTCGAAAATCTACTCCAACTCCTGACTCCTCAGTCAAGTTTTATGTCTTTATACCATGAGTACCTTACCCACGACGTGCACCCTTCACCAGGCATCTCCAACCAAGTTTGCTTCCCATACTTTTGCAATTCCTCTGTCATTTTTGATCTGTCCATGCGACAAAAAATCCATGGAATACCAGATCACCTACGCTCCAATGTTATTCCGTCGATATTTTCGGAAAAATATGGGAAAGTTGGATCTGATAAAATGTTCTTTACTGACGGTTCATACATAAACGGGTCCACTGGCTTCGGCATCTTCAATGAAAATTCCAGTGCCTCTTTCAAACTCAAAGATCCTTGTTCCGTGTATGTCGCAGAAATGGGTGCGATATACTATGCTCTAGGGATCATTGAAACACTGCCCATCGACCATTATTTTATTTTTTCAGACAGTCTCAGCTCAATAGAGGCAATCCGCTCAATGAAAGTTGATAAACGCTCATCTTATTTCCTAACAAGAATAAGACATCTATTGAGTGTTTTGGTCGAAAAATTATTCAAGATTACCTTAGCATGGGTTCCCTCTCATTGCTCGATTCCGGGGAATGAGAAAGCGGACTCGCTAGCTAAGGTGGGCGCTTCAGAAGGCACACCTTTTGAAAGGCAAATTGCCTATAATGAATATTTTCACATTCCTCGTCAGGACACACTCGTTAGTTGGCAGCGCATGTGGAGTGAAGATGAGTTCGGTCGTTGGTTACACACGATTATCCCTAAGGTTTCGACGAGTGCTTGGTTTAAGGGATTGAATGTAGGTCGTGATTTCATTCGCGTGATATCTCGGCTCATGTCCAATCACTACAACCTAAACGCGCATCTCTATCGCATTGGGCTCGCAGCAAACAATCTTTGTGATTGTGGCGATGGCTACCACGACATCGAGCATATTGTCTGGTCGTGTATCCGGTTCCATGCTGCTCGCTCTCAGCTCTCTAGAGCACTGAGAGCAAAAGGCAGACAATCGGATATCCCCGTCCGGGATATCTTAGGTAGCCGTGATCCTGATCTTCTGCTTCATCTATACCTGTTCCTCAGAAACGCCGATGTCAACGTTTAATGATGTTTCCTTCGTTGTGTCCCCGTTTTATATCCCTCCTATCCGATCGATAAACTTTTACTTAGTCACGGCAATACATACACACACACTTTACAGATACACGGGCCAAAGATTGTGCAGTCCACTGATGATTCAACAAGAGCCAAAGGTTGTACCGCTCATGACAACTCTACACGAGCTGATGATTGCGCCGGTTAGTGACCATTCTATCCTGGATTCCTCGAGTCGAGAAGATGCACCACGCTAGATATGGGGTACATACTAGGGGGGCGTTGCTGATTAATGGTCAGCTGCATCCAAATCGGAAGTATCCCGTGTCGGGCACACGTACAGAGCATTGGAGACAGCAACATCCCAATTACGAGAACACTTGTAATACTAACCTCGAGCCGACCGCGAGTAATCGGTTACATATTACTAACATAGATAATAAGAAAAACTGTTAAAATATTGAATTCCGGCCCCGTCAGGCTAACGCCATAGGAGCCTTGATAAAAATATATATTTTGGAGAAAAAACCCCTATTTTGAACCTACCGAAATGTGTTCTCTAACAGAGACATTAAAACCAAATCATTATCAAAGAGTTTAACGATATAATTCTTCAAACATGTGCGAAATCAATAGATAGCCTAACGGAATCCTACATCAACTATGCGGTCGTGTCTCGGACACAACTCTCCTGTGACTTTTTTCTCAAGAGCTTTCTTCCACTTTTTTTAATAAGCAGCGTAATTGCTGCATAATTTGTCCATCATTAGCATGGTTTGCGTACTTATCTCTATGCAAGTACTGTTAGGTCAAGTAAACTTCTATATATTCCATCATCGACCCCATCTCGCGGAATGTTTGATTCCCCCATTAACTTTCGACATTCTCCCTGATTCCTTATCACGAACGATGACACAAGCCAGCCTAGTTGAGATAGGGTAGGTTATGTAATACCGCCATTTCAGCATACATTCACACACCAAACACAGTCAAATACAAACTTTGGATCAATTGCTACAATTGTAAGGATTCGCCTCCGAGCAACAGACTCGGCGTCTTGGGATGGAAAACAGAACCAAATAGATGCGTGAAATTGCTTTCGCTTGTTGAGTAGTTGTTTCGATGTTTTCCCACGCTGGGAAATTGTCCCTTCGATTCCGACAGACCGGAAATATTTTCGGGCACTAATGCGATAACTATGACGAGATTATGTGCTTTAATTTTCGATGCCTTTCATGCAGAAACAGAAGGGTATCGCCAGTTTGGGAAGATGAATAGCTCCTCAGGGCTACACAAATAACGGCGACAGAAACCAAGTCCTCCTTCTACGAATTCAATTCGATGAATTACTTTGTAGAAATTCATATCTGAATACAATGTTTGTGGAGAATGATCGGAAGATGTTTGTTTTTATTCTCGTATCGCCTCTATCACCTTGCATCCCCTTAATCAATTCCACCCGATTGCTTTCGTAACACTTCATTAAACTTTTGCTCTCGGTGGTTCGCGCTATTGGGGAGGTTTGAGTGTATTGAATCGAACGATACCACGAAATTCGTGGGAAACATGGAGGTGTCGCACCTAGGAAAGTTTATTTGTACGTTCCAACATTTGTGTCTGTGTGTGCGAGCGAGCGTGTTATCAGTCTCATGTTTTTTTTGTTTCCTTTTATATTTGAATAAAATTGCAACATACTTGCTCTAACAGCGGAGAACAAATGGTTCCACTGCAGCATTAATGTTCCAATTCTTAGATACATCGTTGATGGCGTCTGTGTGTTGGTACGTTATTTCATTGTTGCATCAGTAATGAAGAAGCAGAGCTTGATATGTTTCGTCGTAAAATGATCTCTCGAAGGTGAAACGACAGCTCGAGAACCCTCCCACACAGTATGAATGTTGAGATGTCGAATGAACCGACTGACACCGGTTATTGTTTCTACGATTAAAATTGGCGCAGTGGTTCCTCGTGAAATTACTTTCGCTTAGCGTGAAACAAAGATGGGCAATTCCACGGACAAGCACCAGCGATCCTTCAGATATTCCGGATCACAAATTTGTTAATCGCAAAAACGAGTTTGCTGTTTATTTTGAAACGTAATCCATCCCCTGCAGCTCTGATCTCACCATCTGCTATATCCGCGATTGTCTGAAAATAGTGACATAATCGCCAATATGTATATTGTTTGTTTATCTTGTCACTATTTAAGCAACGCTGACTATCACACGGTATACGGTTATATTTACAGCACGCTAATGCTGGCCAACATCTGCAAACAAAATAAGGAAATTGTGTTTGCTGCAGTTTAAAACATCCATCAGAGGCGTGGAATTTGCGTAAATGAATTTGATCATATTTTGACATAGGACTATGTCTTTGATTTCTATATACAGCCATTCCATACCAAACCGTTATAGTGTGTCTTAGATTTTCGTGAAAAGTGATTGTTTTGTTCTTTGTCGCAAAACATTAGACCTGCATTTTTTATTTGCTCAGTAGGGTGACCATTTCCATTTTAGGGTTGTCCGAAAAATCAACTTTTTCCTTTTTTTTTTTTCCAAAAATGACTTTTTTTCAAAAATTCATAACTTTTGAGCTACTAGACCGATTCAGATGATCGACAAATCAAATTAATGCCAATCACCTTTTTTTGAAATCCAATCATCTTTTTTGAAAAAATGCTATACCTGCAGAAATTTCGAATCCTGCTCTCGTTTATATTGATTGTATTCGTTTTATATTGTTTTCATAGTCTCGGGACCAGAGTGCTATATATTTTTTATATTTTTTCTGGAAAGCTGAGGATTTTTTCACAAATGTCAAAACCAGAAAGGCGTTTTTTTCGTTTTTGAGTTATGATTTTTCAAAGTTGACCGATGGTTCGAAAAATTATTTTTTTCCTCTTTTTTCCAACATAAAAATTCATAACTTTTGATCTACTGGACCGATTCAGATGATCGATGCATAAAATTAAAGTCAATTAGATAGTCTTGTTTGAAAAATATTAGACTTGCGAAAAAAATGGATTTTGATTTCGTAATTATTTATTGTATTAGTTTTTTTATAGTTTACATGGTTTCGGGACCAAGGATGCTATTTTTTTATATTTTTTCTAGAAAGCTGAGGTTTTTTTGAATAACATATCCAGAAATCAGAGATGTGTTATTTTTTGTTTTTAAGTCATGATTTTTCAAAGTTTGTTTTCGTGCATTATTTCTATGCGACTAGAATTCAATTAATTGGCATATGTGTAAATTTTTCAAAAAAGGCTAGCTAATTGACTTTAATTTGATATATCGATCATCTAAATCGGTCCAGTAGTTCAAAAATAATAAATTTTTGAACAGTCATTTTTGAAAAAAAAAGTGAAAAATAATTTTTTGGACCATCGGTTAACATTGAAAAATCATAACTCAAAAACGAAGAAAAACGCCTCTCTGTTTTCACATATGTTATGTGAAAAATCTCAGCTTTTCAGAAAAAATATTAAAAAAATATAGCGCCCTTGGTCCCGACACTATTAAAACAATAAAAAAAAATATAAAAAATATATATTTTTTCAACAGAGACCAGGTGATTGGCTTCATTTTGATATGTCGATTCTATGAATCGGTCTAGTAGTTCAAAAGAATTTTTGAAAAAAGACATTTTTGGAAAAAAGTGGAAAAAGTTGATTTTTCGGACAACCCCAAAATGGAAATGGTCACTCTACTGAAAAAATAATAAAATACAGGTCTAATGTTTTGCGGTAAAGAACAAAACAACCACTTTTCACGAAAATCTGAGAACCACTATATCGGTTTGGCATGGAATGGCTGTATAGGGGGTCACTCTACGAAAAATGTAACGATTCATTAAGTGTTTTCAAACGCATATTACTCGAAATCGTTATTGCGACATATGTTGTGTTATATACCATTAGACAGAAAATTTATCCAGCATTTCTTTGTTTGAAACACGAACAGAAAATATAGTAAAAAAGTTAAACAATTTGACCATTAAAATGGGTATGTTTTTTTTATTGCTCTACCCTCCACCCTCTACAAATAATATTCCGGACAACGTGGCAACGAAGGAGTAGATAGTTTTTTATCTATATTATATTTCTGTAGTCATAGATTTATTGAACTTATGTTTATATTTATGCAGACTTGTATTTAAAAATGATACATGATGATTTCTTACCTTCTTCTGCATAATTGAATATACAGAAGAAAAGGGTAGTAATGGCTTTAATGGTATTTTTGTGTACATTTCCGAACAAAATGTGGTTTAGGATTCTACCACGTTACCTCATCTAACCCGTTTAAAGGATACAAGTTCATACAGGAAACGGGTTTTTCAGGGCTTTTTTATTTGGTGT
Source organism: Toxorhynchites rutilus septentrionalis (assembly GCF_029784135.1). NCBI lineage: Eukaryota > Metazoa > Arthropoda > Insecta > Diptera > Culicidae > Toxorhynchites > Toxorhynchites rutilus. The sequence goes on along the minus strand of NC_073744.1, from coordinate 32,766,544 downwards.
ATCAAAAAAGAAAAAAAGAATACAGATTTTGAACAATGAAAAAACTCAATTTAAATGCAATTACTAGACAGAATCACAGTCCTATGTTAAGATACCGTCCGTGCCCCTAGACCCATCAACTTTTTTCGGTTAATCTTCCCCCATTTTTTGTTAATACAGTTTTGATGAACCGTTCTCGAACAAATATCGAACTGATATAGAACATTTTTAGGGACTCTTGACATCCTTCTCAAATGAAATATTTGTCCAATTTCATCATCGATATCTTAAAATGACTATTAAATAACGAGACTGGTTACTAAAAAGGGTTATATTTTAAAAATTACGGTACAACGATATGCTCCCCTTCAATATACTCCCCTTGGCTCCTCACACACCTTTCCATACGTTTTTTCCATTGTTCGAAGCAGTGCTGAAACTCTTCTTTTGTGATGGCGTTCAAAATCCGCGTCGCTTTTTCCTTCGCCTCTTCTACGGACTGAAATCGGGTACCTTTCAACACGGATTTGATCTTAGGGAATAGAAAAAAGTCGCATGGGACTAGATCTGGCGAGTATGGATCATGTTCGAGCACTGGAATGCCCTTATCGGATAAAAATTGCTCCACCGACAGCGCGTTATGGGCAGGTGCGTTGTTATTCGTGTTTTTCGTCACACATGATTTCCGACGCGCACTACAAACCACGTTCCATTCAAACCACTGCTGCTCGCAAACTACTATAGTGACAAAAACGTGTTTTCGTACGTTTATAGCAGACACTTCAAGCTACCGAACGCACTATTCGTTTTCCCACCACCCCTCTAGGGCGCCCTCCAGACGCGCAGTCTCGTTATTTAATAGCCATACCTCGTACTCACACAATGTGGTTCATATTCTCATTGGAGATTTAGATTTCAGATTCAGATAATGATTTCCGCTTTAAAACTTCCGCGATTTAGATGAGGATTTCGTTGACCCAGATTGAGATTGTTGTTGCTCTTCACGACCAATCTGGAATCTGAATCTAAACCTGGAATCTTAATCAGGAATCTGAGCCTAGAATCTGGGATCTGGAATCAAAATCTAAATATGGAATTTTGAATCTAGAATTTGAATCAGGAATCTGAATATGTAACCTGGAATCTGAATCTGGATTTGGATCTGGAATCTGCATGCGGAATCTAAATATAGAATCTGGAATCTGAAATTTGGAATGATTGTTGAATCTGAATCCAAATTTAAAATACGAATGCATTTGTAATTCGGAATCAGAACCAGGAATCTGAATTTAGAGTCTGAAATCTAAATCTGAATCTGAAATTTGGAATCTCAAGTCTGAATCAGGAATTTAAATATGTAATCTGCATATAGTAGCTAAATTTGAATTTAAGATTCTTGAATCTAAAATCTAGAATCTAGAATCTAGTATCTAAAATCTAGAATCTTGAATCTAGAATCTAGAATCGGGAATTTAGAATTTAGAATCTCGAATTTGGAAACTAGATGGAATCTAGATGAAACGGATATCCGGTAACTGTCCGGTACCCGGTCTACTCGGCCAATATTTATTATCCGTTTTGGTACCGGATATTAGAAAAAATCAATAATTTTTCATTAACACAAAATTACACATATTTTCTTCAAAATGAAATTAATATTAACTCATAATATTACGCTTTGCTTGGTGCACCATGCCAGAGAATAGTCGTTCACTGTAAACACTACTGAAAGGAGCTGAAAGATAAGCTCTAGTGAACCATGCCAACTGGGGGTACTGCTTGAAGTTTAATGTTTCTGCATAACAGTCGATTTTGTTAGTATTGGGTTTTTTTCCTGAACGCGACACTGACTTTAAATTCATTTCAAGTCGGTCCGGATCGAAAAAAGTCGAACCAAAACAAAACTGTGCTTCAAATGTGTTCGGTGTTCGTGACAACTTCGTGCACCCGATGGGGCGTCCACAGTACATAACGAACCGAATATGCCACCTGGTACAGGCCGATCGGCATCATTCGGCATAATGTGGACGCGTCTTTACTTTCCAAAATGTAATCCTTTATTTGCTTCATGCACACATGCAATTTCTCCCAGTTTCGTATTCGCAAATAAAAAGCCGAATATCCGGTCATCCGGCCTCGAAGTTCGCTGGATATCCGGTATCCGGCCAAACTACTATCCGTTTCATCACTAATCTAGATTCTAGTTCTAGAGTCTAGAATCCAGAATCTGAAATCTGGAATCTGAGAGCTGAAATCCGAGATCTTGAATGTGGAATTCTGAATCCAGAATCTGCAATCTGGAATCTGTAGGATTGTCCACCGAGTCTTACAGTTTATTATCTGAATCTGAACTTCGAATCATCCAAATATAATATTTTGAATATGGAATCTGAATCTCGCGAAATTGAAGTGGGATTTGTTTTCTAGAATATGAATTCTGATCCTTCGATCAGAATGTTACATCTGAACCATGATCAAGACCAGGAAGCGGGATGTTATGGGATCTGATTTCTGAACCTGAATTTGGAAGATGGCTTGAGTTTGATCCTTGGATATGACTCTACACTGAGGATCTCTATCTATAATCTAAATCTGGAATATAAATTTGTGATTTGAATTTTGAGTCTGAACTCAAAAAGTCTAAAGGATCTGATTATTGAATATGTTTCTCGCGTTTAATCTAAATTCCGAATCTCTCAGTCAGATGTGTAATGTAATCCAATGTAATATGCAAGACACACACTACAGCTATATTCGTGACGGAATAGTTAACAGCATCATTGCTACTTCCATATACCGAATTTTCAGGTTCAGATTCGTTCCATTGTCGGATCTGGAGAACTTTCGTTAAGCTTCCCACCACAAAATACAATAATTGTATTTGTGTTTTATAGTTTACTCGGTAAAAGATAGAGGGAACTATATATTTTTATATTTTTTCTTGAAAGCTGATGTTTTTTTTACATAACAATTAGTCAGTTTTTGAGTTGTGATATTTCAAATTTAACTGATGGTTCGAAAAACAGTTCTAATCATAAAATCGGAAAATCGGAAGTTTGAAAATTCGGCTTTTTTACTTTTTAATTTTTCGAATTTTCAACCTTTTTGATTTTTTGATTTTTTGATTTTTAGGCATTCAGACTTTTAGACTTTTTTCACTTTTTGACTTTTTATCACATATGACTTATGACTTTTAACTTTTTGACCATTTGAATCGGAAAATCGGAAAATTCTAAATCTTAAAATCTACAAATTTGAAAAACCTAAAAATCTATGTAAATATATAAAACTCTGTAAAAATCTGAAAATTCAACTTTTGAACTTTTTGACTCTTTCACTTTTGGACCTTCAAACTTTTAGACTTTTAAACTTCAAGACCTCAAAATCAAAATACTTGAAGAGTTTCAGACTTTTAGACTATTCAAACCCAAACTATTTAACTTTTTGACTTTTGACTTTTTGTCTTCTTGACATTTTGACCGTTCGACCTTTTGACTTTTTGATTTTTTTGTTTTCTGTTTATTTTTTGACCTGTCTTACTTTTTAACTTTACACTTTTTAACTTTTTTTTTACATTTTGAATAAGAAAATCTGACTTCAAAAAATCTGAAAATCTAAAAATGAAGTTTGAAATTTTGACTATTCGACCTTTTAATTCTTCGATTTTTGAACTTTTCAACTCTTCAACTTTTAGTCTTTCAAACTTTTCGACTAAGTCTAACACGGTTTGGTTTTTTGACTTTTTGACTTTTTTATTCTTCGACATTTTAACTATTTGACTATTCGACTTTTAAATTGGAAAACTTTTTCACTTCTATATTTTTGGATTTTTTCGACTATTTGACTTTTCGATTGCTAAACTTTTTGCCTTTTTGACTTTTCGACTTAGTAACTTTTTGCCTTCATAACTTTTTGAGATCCTAATTTTCAGATGGAGTCAGAGAATTTTAAGATTTTTATATTTTCAAACGTTTTTTTTTTATTTTCAGATTTTATCGTGTTTGGTGGTGATTTTTAGATTTTCGGATTTTTAGAATGAGATTTTCCGATTTTCAAGTTTAAATATTAGATCGGGAAAATGAATAACTTTTTCCCCAACCTAATATTTTTAAATTTTCAGATTATAAGATTTTTAAACTTTTAAATTTTACTACAATAGATCAAACTAATGGTCGCATTGGTTCAAGGCTCCTACAAAAGAACTTTCAGATTTGGAATGTTAAAATATAATGAATTTAATTTTTTTTCGGTTTCAGGTTCTTTGATTTTCTATTTCTTTCTGATTTTCTGATTACCTAGCTTTCTAATCTTTTTTTTTAATTTTTTTTATGCCTGATTTTCTGATTGACTAATTTTCTGATTTTCTAATTTTCTGATTTTCTGATTTTCTGATTTTTTGATTTTAAACTCACAAACTTTTAGATTAGATTTAAATATTTTCAAAATTTCAGATTTTCAGATTTCTCGATTTTTAAACATTCAAATTTCATTACAATATATCAAACAATTGGTCGCATTGATTCAAGGCATTTTCTAATTTTCTGGTTTCTGATCACTGATAGTGAGAATTCGATTGTAGGGTGGGTGAGATGCCAGTTTAATCAATAGCTGGAAAATTATAATTGCGTGCCGATTATATGCATATCGGAGTATTCGCCAGCTTATTTATAGAATCATTTTCGATTCGAACAAAATGCGTCAGAATACCATTATTACTGGTTTTACTCAAAAGGTCAAACAATTTGCGCTTAAAAAGCGAATGTGATGAATTTGGAATCGCTCACGATTTACCAATCATTCCCGCTATTTCAATTCAAACTGAAACCATATGATTGGTTGCATATTTCCCGGAACCACATATTTTTTACGCTTCTCGCTACACACACATACATACTGTATGCTTCATTGCAGTGAAAAAATGATTTGCAATCCACGTAATGGAATCAATTTCCCTATTCTATTTTCAATGCAAATGCGAAAACCCGCTCCCGGATTGAAACCAGCGATGATTGATGGGTGTTGAAAATGCAGCTTTTTAGTGGAAAACTGCTGGGTCTACTATTATTGATCGCTTCCCCGAAGTGTGTGCAATCGGGAGAAAAAATGTTTGCGCCTGTGTGATGAGCAACCGATGGATGCTCGAACAGCATCCTAATCGACCAATAATCCAAGCGTGGGAGATTACATTTTCGTTGTGAAGAAATTCGACGCAATTCAGACGCATTTTGGACAATGTTATACACCCGTGTTTTTATTTCCATGGAATTACTGTTATCGGAGATCTCCCCCAACATAACAATACCAAACAATACAATGTTACAACAGAAGGGAGCCTGAGCTTTTGCGACCAACAAAAAGCATGTTTCTGTATAGGGACGAACTTTGTTTGGTGTTTTTATTCATGTTCACACTCTAGCCAGCATTTACTTCGAACGTAAAAAAGTAAAAACATGATACCCCCCCAGTAAAACGCAGCACAAAAGTTGACATTTCGGGATCGGATATGCCCGCGTGTTACCCATACTTTCCTGTGTCACAACCTTACCCGCCCCCATAATGGGTGGAAAAAATTATAGGATGTTGTGTCCCAGACACGGCCACATTGTTGACGTAGAACTACGCTGTTATTTTGTTCAAGTCACTTGTTAATAACTTCGGATGTTATTTTAGAATGCTGCGGAATGTTATCTGTTTAGTAGAATGGTTTGGTCACCCTGAAATGGTTTTTTTATTGTAGAATAAGTTTGCATCTTTGATCGCGTCTGATCGCATGTCACACTTTGTTTCATGTCAATGCATTGAAAATTTACCTCGAAAGCTATTCCGGTGACCTCTTTTGCAATTGACATGCACTCGGCTACAGGCGATTATATACTTGTTGCCTCAGTACCATTATTCCACATCTCATAACTACATTAATCTTTTTTTGGAACCGAATTGAAACAACAACAATGGCAATACTTGCAAGTATCAAATATCATGCTACATGTTATTCAGTATTATCTCAATAGAATCGTCCCTCTAGACATCGTTCGTACACCGAAAACCAACAAGCGTTCAACATATCTTGCATTCAGATTGGTGGCTTGAAGCGACCAAGACTTCTCATCATTTTGCGCTATTCTCAAAAGAAACGCTTCTATTAATATTACTGACCTTGAAAAAAGTTGCATTACCTTCTCATGCTCGAGATAAGCGCAGCTGTTATCCTTAGTGGAGAAAGTTTTGCTATTGGCAAGCAAAACCCAATCACATACAAAAGTCTAGAACTACTTTTACTTTCTCGGTGACTAAATAAACGAAATAATTTCTGGGTGTTAATGGGTGTCAATAACCTCGAAAAGTTGAGTTGAAGTTGCACCAACGATGACGGAAAACAAGCGATGTTAACTGCTTCTAATAAAGAAAAGGTCTTAATATTTGCCTCAGCAGAGATCCATTATCCATACCCTAGCGCAAACATTCCTCCTCCACTACCTCCCTCTTCGTTTATATTTGTTATCGCGGCTGCATAATTTGTACCACCAAACAATCGTCTATCATAGCATCAAAATATAAGATGATTGTTGCATCGCGACAGGGGCAATGTACCCGGGAGCAGATAGAAATGGGGATTCAGCGTAGCGAAGATGTGCTATTTGTACATACGGGTCATGAAGCACTCACGTACGCACACAAAGCCATATATCGATGGCTTGAAGCAACTAAATATACACAAACACTTAGCTCCACTTTGCGCTCTTCTCGACATAAGCCCTTTCTATTAACCTACAACAAACGAGCGCATTTTTCTAGAACGATGACCAGTTGGTCGACGGATTTTTAAGAAATTAAGCGAGAAAGGTGCATAATTATTATCGCTTCATTGGATTGTACGCAGGTACGCACGACTCTGTTTCTCTTTCTTCTACCAGATAGTGCTCCGAAAATGACGAAAACCATCTTTATTGACCGTATACAAAACTATGTATTTGCACTGATTGCTCGGAAAGGAATGCTCCAGATCACGTTGCTTGCATAAAAAGGCATAACCTAACAGAATTCCTGAAATATAACGAAATGCCGCATGTATGGCGGCATTCGATTTTTTTTTAGAATATTTGCAATGTCGCGAGTATGGCGGCATTCGTTTGCTAAAGGCTTAATTATTTCCGGTCTAGATTGCTACTGTCATGTCATGCTCAATCCGAAACGAAGACATGTGATGACGTAAAACAAGGAAGAAAGGAAGAGCAAGCGATGTCCTTTGCTTTGTATCTAGAACGATACTGAAAGTTCGCCACAGCGAGATTCAATATTTATGCTCTAAGCCAGGGGTTTTCAGATTTTTTTATGGCAGAGCACTTTTTATAGCAAAATTATTTGACGGAGCACCTGCATTTTTTTTTATTAATAAAACAGATCCTATTTGCATTGACATTATCCAACTGGGCACAACTCTATCACGGTTGCGTGTCACAGTTACACGACATCTGACCCGGAGGAAACAAGATAAATCACTATATGCCCAGTGAAATTAAATTAAAGAACGATTTTTCTCAATGTGGGTCTTCATGCGGGAGCCTTTGCTATAACTTCGCGAAGCACAAATTTCCCGCGGAGCACCATTTGAAAACCCCTGCTCTAAGCAAATATTCCCCTTCATTATTCTTCTTCTTCTTCTTTTCTTTGTTAACGGAGACTTTGAATCATTCCCCATCGTTGATCGCCGATAAGTTGCTCGTTATAGACGGCATGGGTAGGGAAGCTCACAAAAGGAGCAGAACAAATGTATGGGAAAATGCAAATGCTTTTAGTTTTCATCAATTTAACACATGTGTAAACACATCAGGAGATTGTAATATATAGCATAAATAACAAATATTAGGAAATTTCCGATTCATTTGGAATGTAAATCGTCAAAATCCGTTCACGACAAAAATAGTTATTAGAGTTAACTTTATTTCATAAAAACGTGACCTGTTTTCTGATGAAAGACGTAGTTCTACGTCAAAAGTACACGTCTCACTCGTTCCGAACAAAGTGCGCTGGCGGAAATGATAGAATCAAGCAGCATGTGCGCGTTTTTTTTTGCGTTTGGCTGACGGCAGTTTTTGCAGGATTTTCGCCTAATCAGAGTGAGGAAACCGTCGAAAAGCGATGCTCGCTCATTTGTCATGTTATCCAACTCTCCTCCCATTAGGGAGTTGGTGCCTGACTATATGCTTTTCGGGTGGGTTTTGCGCCAATGAAACGAATTCGCAGGGGAAAAAGCGGTCGCTTAATCCGATGTGACGATAATCACTTTGTGTGTCACGAAACTGACGTAGTTTTGCGTTCTTACTTGCGTCGGAGCTGGTTCCAACGAAGTGCTCATATTTCATGAGCTCCAATTTGTGTCATTTTTCTAACGTTGAACATTGACGATAAATAAATTACATGAATCCCAGGGCTAGCGTGAACAATTCGCAAGAATGACTTAAAATTTCACGTCTCATCATGAAAACGCTCAAAACTGATAACTCTCAAATTTCAGTCTGTCGATACAATGCTGCGATGTGTCTACCACCACCAGCAGCACCTAATCAGAACATCATCAATCAATGTCCTCCGGAAGATGGTTAATAAATCGTCCAGTTGGCACTGCTAATAATTCCAGTTCGCAACCAAGTCACGATACAACAAACCGCACGGCGACTTAATTAGGTCACACAATCGATTGATGCACCAATTGACACACTGAGGGACACGTCGATGGGAAGTCGAACATCTGTTTGGGTTGTTCCTCAGCTGTCCACATGTGCTCAAGTTTGCTACCGGAAGTGGGGGCGGCTCGGAATCTAGGCCACATATTCATTCCCAAGCCAAGCCGATTATCGGATAGCCGCACGTATTATCGCCTGGGAAAAAGGTGGCCACCGTGGCTAGAAATACTCATCCCCGTTTGTGTAACGGTGTAGCGAGCAAAATTTTCTTGTGACTTGCAATGTAGGATAATCACACCCCGTCAACGCAATGAGGCGGTAAATTTGTGGGAACAGAGACACTATGTTTCTCTAGGTTTCCAGTGTTTCGAACTCCTTGTGTTGTGGTTGTCATTGGCTTTGTCTTTGTTTTTATCGTTTTATTTTTATCATTTATTGCATTCAAACAAAATGTTATTTTTTCCATTCTTGTCTTATTTCTGTCAGTCCCTTTGCTGTTTAGTTTTTTAAATTTTCCCGTAAGCCTCTTCTGACTTTTTTTTTATGACAACCTCATTCAAAGTAGTTTTTACGACGTTTCAATTTGTTCTTCGAAGCAAAAGAAAAGCAAAAAAGTAATAAAATTACGCAATTTTCTTGAAAACAGTATCAAAGATTTAACACAAAAAAAATCGAACACGAACATTTCGTTTGAGAGAAACTATTTAATTTATATTGACGTAGGACTACATCTAACAAGAATATATGGAAAGGAGGTTAAAATATGAATCAAAACAAAAAAAAAGTCACAGGAGGGTTGAGTCCGAGACACGACCGCATAATTGATATAGGATTCCACTTGTTGATTCCGCCAAATTGGGTAATTTGGTATCAATTCATAAAATCCGGAAAGCCATGGCATGGTTTAATGAATAGGGGCTTCAGGATCTTGACTGGTCAGCCTGTTTACCAAATCAAAACCTTATCAAGAACTTATGGGGAGGGATCGTACGAATAGTAGATGCAGCTTACAAGCAGTATGAGTGATTCGAAGAGCTTAGACGAGCAGTATCCTCTGCGTAGAACGAAATAAACTCCACAACATGGCGCAGCTTGTTCGAACCCACCCCGAATGGGGTACTTGAACTGATTGGAACTAAGGATGTCAGAGGTGAACCAGCCTTCGGCTGAAAATCTCTTTAATAAAGGAAGAAAAAAAAACTGACCTACGAATTAGAAACTTATTGTAATTCATGTGAAATTTACGTTATTTTTATGAATGAGCGAGAATTTTTTCATCTGGTTCTATAGATATGAAACACTGGAATTAAAGTTTTTTTAATGTCTTGCGCCTGGACACAACAATAAAGTTTAAATGGCCAGTCTTATAAATGAAGATAGTTATTATGTCCTACACTATATACTTCAATTCAACCGACTTCTTACATATCTCTGGAAACTCAGAAAAAATTAGTGGTTCTATACTTGTGAAACGCAGTGTATATGTAGAGCATATGGGAAATCACTTTTTCGGATATTTCTTCACGTTTCCATTTTTTCTAGCCGTATGAATTGAAATGAACACAACAAAATAGACAGCTTAAACCGAATGATCCGTTCTCGAGCGGGAACACACCTTGATTTTTATTTATGAAAATTGAAATCGTTTCATATTTCAAGTCATTTCTACACAACTGCTACCACATACAATTTGACACTTACACTTGTGCTAAATTTACACGATCACACAATAGACGATCGGTCATTGATACTTCTGCAAATTCACTGTATGATCAAATCCTTGACCATTTGCACTGAATCAGGCATTGAGGAAAACGAACGCTGCTAAAAAAGTACATTCTGGGTTCTGGGAATACGATGTACCGGAACATCTCGCCATTGTCTCGTGTAACTGACACGGAATTCTTAAACAGCCTTCCTTAAGTCCGCTTGGGACATTCCTCAAAGGAACGATTTTTTCCCCTTATTGTCTGTGCATCGGGCATTGGGTAAGATTATAAGAAGCCTAATCGTAGTGAAGACACTTGCGCTTTTTGGTTCAAGGAGTCTGTTCATGGGTCTCTCTCCAAAATCTTCGCAACTTGCAACAACAGGCAATTGTGTGACCGAAATGCTTGCATTTGTTGCGATTCATTACCCGGGGTACAAACATCCGAACGGGTAAACGGACACAGACACAGATTTAAGTCGGTTGCATGTCACAGATTTAAGTCGGTTGCATGCAATAATATTCACAGTATTGAGAGAGGAGCTCTTGAAGCGACCAACAGCATCGAATATCTTTTTGTTTGCGAGAGTCCTGCCGAAAACTTGTCTGGTCCCATAGGGTTTAATCTCGGTTACATCGTAAATATTCTGGGTTATTTCTTCTGATATGCGAATGATATTGAAAGGTTTGGATATCCGTTTAAAGTATACAATGGATGAACCGATGGGTGAACAATGGAGCCCTCAGGGCATTCTTTTGAACGAAAATCCTGTTTTTCGTCCCTCATCTTCGAAACTTTCTACCTCATTCCCTTACTTCTGCTCCATCCTCCTGCTCTTCAGGAGGAGGTTCGGGGTCATAAATGAATATTGTATATAGAATCTTCCCACCTTCAGCCATAGTAATGAAATAGGACAACTTTAGTTATGAAGAGGATATAATAATAATAAAAAAATTAATAAAAGAAATAAAATTTTCTATATAAGATATAGCTTGAAATTATATTTATTTCAATTTTATTTATATTGTGAACGCTTCATCGCTGATGGATAGAACCTAAAAAGGGATGATTGGCACTCCCCAATCGTAAATAATCTATGGAACGAACTACACTATTCTAGAACATGCTTTTTCTATGGAATCTAAGATTGGTAGGAACTAGGAACAGACAAACGAGCAATATTATCTGGGATTCGAATCAATGATTAGGATGCAACTTTCGCGCACTGTGCTCATCACAAAAAATGTTCAATCGCTCCCTTATTCACTGTTTGTACTCAATTGAAGTCAAAAATCGATCTATTTTATCATGCGCACTAGGTGTCGTTTGTCCACCCAAAAAATACTGGAATATGTTCCCTTCCGAGCTAGGAAAAAGTTTACTAAGTAAGATTACTTTCTACAGTCCAAAACGAATACAGTCGTAATTCTAGCCATACACAGAAACTTCGGAATAAAAAATCTAAACTATCTCTAGATTTCACTAACAAAACACCGATACGATCAAATGGAGAGGGAAAAAACTCCAAAAAAATAGCAGCCTTACATACGACCCAACAACAACATCAACAACGACAGCAAAAATATCACCTGGAGACGCGGGTCCCGGGCTGAAGCTGAGGCTCTCCGACGAGGGCTGCTTTGGCAGCGGAACCATCAGCGACGTCCGGCGAAGTTTCTTCTCCTCGGCCGATCGAGGATCTGTGGATCCGATTATAAAAACAAACACAAACAATTAATTGCAAAACCAAAGATAATAAAAAACAAATCTATCGTTCCTCTGTGTATGTGTACATGTTTGAATGCTACTGCTAAATTGTACTAGTCACAAAAGTTGACCCAATCCACTAGGGGGATAACTTATTCTTGCTGAGGAGCGCACAAGCGACAGGAAATGAAATCACAATGCCAACGCAAAACTTCAAAATTCAATCCGAGCCGGGGAAACTCGCAGAAGCATCGAAGGAACCGTCCAGCCGACAAATGCCACTGACCATGAAGCATGAAAGGAAGGAAGGGAATAATTACTTAATGGCAAATTAATTGATTGGAAAATTATATAAACAGAGCGATTCCATTATGTTGAGGAGTTTATAAGTGGGTAAATAGGAAAACAAGAATCAAAATGGAGAGTCTCGTGTGCACCACTCGTTTCAGTAGTGATACCAATGTGCAATTAGTTTATGCCCATAAGCTCGAAGTGGTACTTCGACTGAGGTGTGTAAAACTATGCTGCGAATGTTCCGTTCCGCAAGTTTGCGTATCGCTTGATTTGAAACTCCGATATCATAGGTGTTTACCCGAAGCACATTTACCCGAATGGCCATTTACCCGAATGCAAAGTTTACCCGAATGCGACATTTACCCTAATTGAACATTTACCAGAATGGAATGTTTACCCGAATGAAAAAAATTGACAAATCAGATCATGAGTTTTGTCGAATCTCCTATTGCGAAGTACATTGAGACGTACGTTTTAAGGCGGTTTTATATCATTCCCGAACGTAATTTTTATATTGTATATTTATATTGTCAGAGGCGCATACATTATATTTATATTGTCTGCGATGGAGCGGGAATTACCTGAAACCGTAGCACCGGAAGATAAAGGTTTACTAAACAACTTGCTGTTAAAAGACCTCAGATATACCTACTACGACCGCTGCTAGAAAATGAACAGTGATTCCAGATTCCAACTGAATCAAAGCTTTGCTGTTACGTGTTACGTGGTTAGTGTTTATGTTATCTGAACCATAAACACTATTCATATTTCCAACTGCCTGGCTTGCGTTTTCGGCTTTATTGAAGTAACCTCGATAAAATACGGTATTTTTTGTGATGTTCTTCATTAACGAACACTCAAACAATACTGAGTAAAGCAATTACCACATGTATCGAGTACGAAATCTTAACCATCTGACGCAATAACCTAGTCACACGTTTGTATTGTAATTGAAATGTAATTGAAAGTCCACTTCTGCATTCTTCCTTGCAAAAAATGCAAGAAAAAAATTAAAGTGAAACTTTAGATTCGGCGCATACAATTCAATAATAACGATATCGATCGATGAAGCAAACAACCACAATTCAGGCAAACTGTCGGCTCACGTAGTCGAAACTACGGATCCTCATCAATCAATCAACATTCAAAACGGATAGTATATTTCAATCCCTTACCTTAGGGGAAACTAACATGGTGAAAATAGATAATGCCTCTGTCAGGTTAAACCCTCAGGAATTTTGAGACAGTTCACAGAATTTGATTACCCACCCAATAGTACATATTTCGCCAGGACCACTCTATCGACACAATTTGTATGCGAGTGAAAATTAATACACTTTTCATAGCAATTCAAACTACTGCCTGTCAGCACATAATCCTGAGTTTACTTCAAAGAAGGTTACCTTCATGTCAACAAAATAATGTATTGTGGTTTCCAAAAACCATACGAATAATGGAAACCGTGTTGGCTTAATGTTCAGTTCTGTTAAACTCGAAAAAAGTTCAACCAGAAAACTCTTTCCAATAACACTTTCGCCCAACTTCTCATATTACCCAAAATTTCACGCCAACCACGAACACTCCCAATTCCTTACGAATCCTCATCATCGTCGTCATCAACATCCTCTCTTCGTTGTCGTTGTCGTCCTCATGTTGTGTGTTCGTTCGTTCTTCCCGGAAAATAAACGCCAAAATGCTTCCACTGTTATTGCTTCGAGACATGCGAGAGCTGTGTGTATGGTTTCAAGATTCACAACAACAGCACCTTGACTTTGTCAACACACATGCCAAACACCGAAACCGAAACGAACAGGCACGCTACTCCTCCCTGACCGCATTCGCAGGGGAAACCATCGATGAAACTAGCGAGAAAATGATTACATGTGAGCTTTGGAGGGGGTTGGGTGGGTGTTTGTTACGTGCTCTAGTGGGAAGAAAATCGTGCGCGATGGTTCACACAAAAAAAAAGTTGGCCATCCTTGGTTGCAGGTTGATTGAGTGGCGATAGAAACTTCCGGAAGGATTTTGTCTTCGTCGCATCTAAAATGCATGAGATACAATTAAAAGTTACCCTCCGCCTGGGTCTTTCGACCTGTCGTCCTGTCAACATTGAGTTGTTGATAAAAGAGAGAAAGAAAGCCGTACGCCTTGGGATATTATGGCGTGGATTAGCGCCGCGCTGGAATGAGATTCGGCGATAGAAGCCTAGTTCTCGCAAAAAAAACCGTCTCGTTCTCGTCTCGGATATAGACTCTGTGGGCCAGCCCCTAGCAAACGGCGAGAAACTCGAGATGGGCTCGCCTGCTTGCTGCACGTATTTCCCTTTTCGTTTTCCGCTTATTATTCATGGTAGCTGCAAGATTTAAATTGCCTCTTTCCGGCTAGAGGTTTTAAACTCACACCACTCGTTTTGGCCCGTTGGCGGGAGTAGAGTGGTTAGAGAGAGAAGCCCGTTGATAACATCACAGCCCATGCCGATGGTTAGCTGTTCAGCAAAAGTCGATAGCGCGTAACAAACGAACACCACCAGAGAGCGCTTTTTTTTTGCGAAATACCATCACGTTATGTCGTTAATTTGCTATGCTAATATTTCTCAGTCCCGGTAAATTAGAACTCGCCGGAAAAGTAGAGGGGGGGGAGGAAGAATCCAAGGGTTGGCTTGCTGGACTATACCGCTGTAAAGAGATGGCAAAATTATCCGGAATTTATTGCTTCGAAAATTGTTTGCCCCCATTGATATGCAATTATATTTTGGTACGTGGTTCTAAACCTAACCGTGTTTGTGTGTCCCATTAGGTGGTTCAGAAGAGAGAGTTACCTTCCCAATAGATAGGCCTCTGATAACCCTCCGTAGATCTCGCCTCAAGACAAAATCTAATAAATCAAATATTTATGTTTGTATAAAATTGAGTAAATCCTATAGATTTAAATCATAATTAACAGATGAAAGATTTGAAAGTAGAGAAAATCTAACCCGATCAATTTTGAAGTACTTAAAACTTTCCTCACGATTTCGGTATAACAAACTACATAATTTCTAACAAACAATATTCTGAATTTCAAAATTTTTTTTTTTGCTGCTCGAAAACCTTCAGTTGGATTGAAAAACGAACTAGTGGTAGGAACCTGATGAAGCTGCAATAGGGCTAAGCACACTCATGGTCTATGCAAAATCTTCAGCTGACCCTAGGATTCTCAATGCAAAAGACTCTGCTGAATACCTTTGGGCCTTGACGAATAAGTTCACGGAAAAAGTCCAACATCTTGCACGAAAATGCATAGAACGCGAGAACCCATTGCTTGTACGAATTCCACCCAACAGAGAATGAACGATTCGTGTAGAAGATACTGAAATGGGAAGAGGTTAGCTAAGCCTAATGTGGGCCATACTGTTCGTGTAGGAGGTATCGGAGTTTCAAAAGAGTCGTGTCCGTTTTACCGTTGTCAATACCGATACAATACCAGATCCAGAGGGCTAACAGTTATGCTATTCTGTTCCCTGGATAAGAATAGGTGATACCTACTGAAATGGCGGGTAGGCTGCCCCCATCGCCATCATCTGATACGTTCGTAGTTCTTTTAGGCCCCCGCCCGAATGGAGCGCTCAACAACAGCAGATGGAAAACGGCATAAAGCGACATGTTCATGACATCGTCAATATCGACCAAGCTAGTAGCACGTGGGAAGAGTCTAGCCCAGGGGCTCTCAAACTATTTTGGGCAATAGACCCCTTTTCCAGAAATAAGTGATACCTCAGACCCCTATAACCAAATTTTTCAAACGAAAATCTATTTCTAGTTTTTGTCTTATTCATACAAAATTCTTATTAATTTAAAGACTTTGCGGTTGGTTATATGGCCGTAACAACTATATACCGGTGCGCAAAAAAAATGTTTGTTGGTGGCACCAACATTAATTTTTTTTTTTGCCGCACGGTTTTTTCAATATTTTGCTTAACCAAAGACTTCTAACAGTATTTGGCATTCCCCCATTTTTTTCGGGCCACTAAAAAGTTACGATGTTAATTTGAGAGTCATTTATATGTAAAAAAAATTATAGCACCGGGAAAAAATTCTGTTTAAATTCGTTGGTAAGTTTTCCAACGCATACCAAACTTACTTATTATTTCAGTAACTGTGTAAGTTCATGCAGTTTTGTCAATAAAAAATGGTGTATTTGATGAAAAATTTTAATTTTATATTTTTTCTTTGTAAGTGCATATAAAAAAATTTTTTTCGCTACACTAGAGTTATTGTTTTAATTTTTGAATAACCAAAGGCACAATAAAATGAGCCAACAAGGCAGTGGCAAGCAAAGTTTTTGGGGTTGACAGGCAGTGGCAACCATACTGTCACCAATTTTTTCAGCTGTCTCAATAGTTCATTTTTTATCAAAGATAATGTGTTCTTCCTTATGTAAGGATTGTGTTCTCTGATGTTTTAGTCGATTCCTTGCCTAGTTTCCACGGCCTTACAAAGGGTTAAGCCGGAGTTGCCAGGTGTTGAACAGAAATCTGGATGTTAGAAAATCAAAAGTCTGGTTTTTTGTCGACATTTTTTATATTTAATTGCGAATTTTATTGAACATTTTCACGAGAACGTTGGTTGATGTTTGAGGAAGCGGACACGGTTTGCTGATGAGCAATGACAATGAAGTGTCTTTCTCAAGGCAGGTGAAGAAGGAGTTCGGATTGAATTTGTCCACAAGGGCTCTTATCAAGAGTAAAACTGGAAAAGTTTAAAGTTTCTACAATTCAACACAATCAATCAATCAACATTCGTGATCACAGCATGCTTCAAGAAATCCTTCAATCCTCCAACACACTTTATGTCTTTAATACAAACTTTGTAGAAACCAGCTAGCTTTCTAGCTTTCCAAACCCACTCAATGAAGTGAAATGTGATTGCAGATTATTTTTTTTAAATCGAAACAAGACGAAGGACGGTCTGGATATCTGGATGCTTTAACAAAATCTGGAAAATTCCAGACAAATCTGGAAGTCCGGCAACCGTGGGTTAAGCGAATAAACTTGACATCATTTTCTCATTTAAATTCAACGAAATAAATAGATGTAAAATTATATAAATATTAATTCGATTGAATATATGTTAATACAAATTACTCACAAATACTGGAGTAGGCAATTAATTATTAAAAAATCAGTGTTATGAGATGAACATGGTTATTTTCTTGTTATTTCTACTAGTGTAATCTTTTGAATTAAATTAGTAAATGAGTGTATCCAAGTTTCAACAAATTCCAGAACACAAATCTCAAATGTATTTGCCAAATTTTTCATTTTATACTAACATATGCGCACTCATCTATTTATTTAGTTTTTGAAAAATACAACAATAATACATTCTACTAGGAATCGAGTTTGATCATGTAACACGTTTATACTGTATCTTGAAAGTTTCAAACAAGAACTTGCGTTAATCAAATGGGGGTCAATTTTTAGACCTCGTCGACCCCTGAGAAACTAATATCGACCCCAAGGGGTCAATATTGACCACTTCGAGATCCCCTATTCTAGCCTTTCGTCTCCTTCAAAGTAACCGTATCCAAAACAGTAATCGACCATCCAGTATTCATGGTAACAACTTCTTGCCTGACCTTAGAAAAAACGGGGCTCTAGCACACAAAGCGGGGTTCCGTTTTCAACACTCCGTTGCTTTGGGTGTCCAAAGAAACATCCTCCATTTGCGGAAAACAAATGTCAAATGACCTGCCAATAATAGCAGTCCAAATGAAGACCCCGATTCCAGTGATCATCATTTTTATATACGTGCAGTAAGGTGCCAATGAATTATATGGGAAAACAAACCGACCCTAAAATTTCAAAAATTTACCTTATACAAAATGTTCACCACCTCGAAAAATCGCCCTATGCCAAATTTCAGCTCAATCGGGAGAGTGGCGCAAAGCGGTCAAAGTTTGAGTTTTTTGAAAATCGAAAAATTTCCGAAAATAGGGGTTTTCAAAAAAAAAATTGATGCCGAATGTCATAAAATTGTATGACACGCCAGGATTTAGTTATCTCAAAACAATTTTTTTTTGTCATAAATCGACTTTTCAGGCAGAAAATCGACCAAGTGCCGAAAAAAAATTTTTTGACAAAAATTTTTTGAGATAACAGTAAATTTTGACAAATCTTGTAATTTTAAGACATTTGCCATTAATTTTTTAAAAAAAAAACCCCGATTTTCGATGGTCTTTTGTTTTTTAAAAAACTCAAATTTTAACATCTGCGACACTAGTGAATGAGGTCCGAAATTTTTTTGTTCGAGGTTTTTTGTTTTTTGTTTGGGTGATTTTTCGATTTTCAAAAAACTCAAACTTTGACCGCTTTGTGCCACTCTCCCTTAAATCCGATTGAGCTGATATTGTGAATAGGGTGTTTTTTCGAGGTAGTGAACTTTTTTTATGGGGTAACTTCTTTAAATACGAGATGACCATTTAATTGGCACCCTAACCTGCAGTGTTGCACAATCCCGCAATTACGGCGGAGTCTACTTGAGGCGTTAGAAGATTTGAAGGAAACCAAAATCATCTTGAGGGACTTCAATGCTCTTCGCCGCAGCTGGGGGCAGCGACCTTCACCCGATAACCATCAATTTCAACGGCCCGCAGCCGCTCACAATTTGCCGACCGAGATGGATCTTCGAAAGAGCTGACTCTTTCAAATATACTTTCTAGAAACAACTCAACCACAAACTTTCCACTTCAACAAAACCATCATGGAGGCGGTCGAAGCGTTCATCCAAAGAACGAAAACCACTACAGGCAAAAAAGCGCTCCATTTGTGGTCTGAGGACATCAAAGGGAAGGTCAAGAAGCGGAGAAAGCTTCTGCGTGCGACTAAACGACTACCAGTGGGAGTCCCGATGAAAGAAGGCTGCCATGAACAGATATCAAGCGCAACCCATGAGGGTACGACGGTTAATCCGGAAGGCGAAGCCAGGTTATCTGGAGTTTATCATCGAGATCCAATCCTATGTGGGTCTTTGGCGCTAACCCATATAACCCACAGCGATTTGGCAGATACTTCGAACACGCTCGGGAATATTTTACGAGATTGTCCTCCATTTACGACATGTCCTCCAGCGGATACCACTTCAGTCGGCAACTTTGTGGTCCCGGTGAGTCGTCCCAATAATACTCTCAGCCGGAATTTCACCATTGAGTAATATAGGGTTGGAGAAAAAGAAATGTCGTATTTCTGATCGAAATTTGGCGCTTTATTAAACATACTAAAAATTATCCAATTTAAGTCAAATATGCGCCGTTTTGTTCGCAAATTTGTTGCCATTTAGAAGGCAACTTCATTATCCTCTCCTTATGAAACGCCCCCTTCTTATCAGCCAGTTTTCTCAAGCCTCTTTTGGAGCCAACTTAGTGTCACCAAGAGCGTTTTTCATGGACCGGAAGAGATGATAATCACTTGGAGCCAGGTCCAGACTATACGGTGGGTGCAATAGGACATCCTATCCGAGCTCCCGAAGCTTCTGGCGGGTCATCAAAGAGATGTGAGGCCGAGCGTTGTCCTGGTGGAAAACAACACCATTCCTATTGATCATTTCTGGCCGCTTCTGGTCAAACGCCTGCTTCAAACGGTCAAGCTGCTCACAGTAGAGAACCGAGTTGAAGGTCTGGCTATAGTTGAGCAGCTCATAGTGGATGATTCCCTTTCAATCGCACCAAACACACAGCAAAACCTTCCTGGCCGTCAATCCGGGCTTGGCGATGGTTTGGGCCGGCTCACCGCGCTTCGACCACGACTTTTTTCGCTTTATGTTGTCGTACGTGATCCACTTTTCATCACCAGTCACCATCTTCTTCAAAAATGGGTCGAGTTCGTTCCGTTTCAGCAGTGCATCGCAGACGTTGATTCGATCTAAAATATTTTTTTGCGTCAACTCGTGTGGCACCCATCCATCCAGCTTTTTTTTGGAATCCAATCTTCTGCAAATGGCTCCAAACGGTTTTACGGTCTATACCCAGTTCCTGGCCAATCGAGCGAGTGCTCACTTGCCGGTCAACTTGGCCACGACGATTGGCCTACCAGTACGGGGTGTATCTTCGACAGCCACTACACCAGAACGAAATCGATCAAACCAACGCTGTGCTGTGCGAATCGTTACAGTATCGGATCCATAAACTACACGAATTTTTTCGGC
Source organism: Toxorhynchites rutilus septentrionalis (assembly GCF_029784135.1). Classification (NCBI taxonomy): domain Eukaryota; kingdom Metazoa; phylum Arthropoda; class Insecta; order Diptera; family Culicidae; genus Toxorhynchites; species Toxorhynchites rutilus. The sequence continues at coordinate 32,745,991 of NC_073744.1, read as the reverse complement.
CGCCTTCGTTGCAGTTTTACCTCGCAGGTAGTAAAAACGTAAAATATGGCGAATTTCTTGCTTGGTGGACTCTATCTTTGACGCGCTATAACTTGAGACTGAAACGGACTATCACATTACTATCAAAACGACACTTGTAGCACAGATTGTCGTCTTTAAATAGCCGTATAGAATGACCCGATGCGATAAGTACAACACAAGATATGTTTAAGTGTTGCCATATATTGACAATATACGACATTTCTTTTTTCCCAACCCAATATTTGGATGCCCTTCGTTCCGCCAAAGGTGAGTCAACTGGTTCTGACGTTGTTGGCTAAATGATGCTGAAACAACTTAGGCAATCCGTCTTTCGCAGCATTTTTAACGACGTTTAACGACCACGAATTTCCCGAGGGTTGGAAGCCTAGCAATACGCATGCCTAAGCTCAGCCAAAGCAGCAAGAATGTCAAAGGCCACCGTCCACATTTCATGATCTCTTATTCATCCGAGATCCTGGAAAGATTGGCGAACAGACGTCTGGCCACATTTCAGTTCGAAAACAGGAAATTGGACTATTGGCAGTTCGCCTTCCGACCAGGTATTGGCATCAACAACTACTTCGCAACCCTTGAAGACATGATCGCCGAAGCCGGCAGGAACCGTCAGCACATGGAGATGGTAGCACTGGACCTGGAAAAGGCCTACACCAGAACCTTTGAGGTCAAAATTGATAACATTCGCTCTCGAGTTTTCCTCAAGGTTCTGTTCTTGCCGTTACCCTCTTCCTATGTATTTATTTAGTTTGGCTTAACATCTTTACAACATGGCCTGATCCACTTTGTTTCTCCAATTAACTCACCAAGTCCTGTTCCACTTGGTCTAACCACCTTTCTCACTGGCCGGATTCCCGATAAGCATCATTCTTGTAGGATAGCTCTCCGGCATTTTTGCAACATGTCCTGCCCAGCGTATCCTTCCTGCGTTGATCACCGTGATTCGTCCTCCATACGGCGTCCTCCTGTACACCGCCGAAAATGGTTCTTAACAATCGTCGTTCAAAGACTCCGAGTGCTCGCAGGTCTTCTTCGAATAGTTATTGTCTATGTTTCGTGCCCGTAGTGGACAAGCGGTCCTTATGAGCGCTTTGTAAGACAACATTTCGCTAAAATGCTAAGTCTGGTTGATCCAAGTGTTTGTGGAGACCAGAATAGGCACGATTCCCATTGATAATGCATATCAGGATCTCGCGGCTGGTATCATCGTCAGACGTTACCATTGATCCGATATTCGCACACAGCGCTGTATTCTATCCATCGTAGTTACCCGGAAAGCTGTTATCGTCCAGGATTCGTCCAAGAGTTACGAACTTTTAGTGTTATCGAGCGAGAGGAACGAGAGGAGGAATATGATGCGAGCGCGGTGATCTTGTGTCCGTACATCGGTATACGCCTCTAAATCAAATGTTAATTTTCAAAAACTACTCTGTATTCAGAATAACGTTTACCCACCCATATAGAATACTTAACTTCTAATACCGAAAGCGTGAACAAAGTTTGATCTGAAACTGAGGATGATTACATCTAATCGATCCATCATTAGCGTGAAAAGCGAAAAATAAAGTACACGTTCAAGCTCCTTCGATTACGAGAATAAAATCACGCCACCCAGCTTGATTAATGCCCAAATCTGACCTTGTCACCATCCGGAGGCCTTCGATAAATCAAAGTGGTAGGTGATCGTGACAAAAAGAAGAAAAAAATAAGCGCTGATGGTAATCTTATTTACATCACGAGCACGCTTTGCAAATACTGCCGCTGCCGACCGGCGGACCGGCCGGCCGTTCGCTGATTGCGAGATGATGACGACGGTAGCAAATTCTTACGCAACCTAGAGCGAGGTCACCTAGGGTATAGACGCTGCGAGCGTGATAAAATTAATGTGATAAATTAAACCGAAAAGTTCTCCCCCAAGAAGCATACTGTGCTATCATGCTCTTAATTGCGAGCAGCAAAAATGGGTACAAGAGCCACTGGCCAAACAGTACCAAGGTTATACAACTCACGGCGATAAAATTAGGAACTTTTTTTTTCCGCGACCAAAAAGTCTTACTTGTTAAAGTGTCTCTAATGGGGGTAATCAAACATAAAACGGTAAGAAGCAGTAATGAAGTGGCCTCTATGAGGGATTCTACTTAACTCTATACACAACTAGAGATGAAGAAATAACCAGTAACGCATGAAACTACCACAACTTACCGAGAAATTTTCCACCGGCGTTCGGTGGTGTGGAAGCTTGCGAAGATCCTAGAGCCGGTGCCGAATCCGGCCGCTGGCCAGCATTGATGGGCGTCGAGACGGCACTGACAGAACCCGATGGATCTATGCTGCTGCTACCACTCATGTTTACACAATCGACCGGGGGGATGGTTTATGTGTGATCTTTTCTCCTCCTGCTTTACTCACTCGTAAGAAGCAATCACTTCCGCTTTGATATCTTATTTTGTCTTCCTCTTCTTTCTATCACAGCGATTTAATCTCGATGCATAATGCACTCATATTAGGTTTTTTTTTGTCGCACGAACATTAGGTCTCTCCCGATACCCTGCTTTCGGAACCTGCAAGTAGAACAGAAAACATTTTCAATGACAGAAGTCGTTCACTAACTGGGCGTACTTTAACTGGACTCAATGTATCAATTGATAGACGCCATAAAAAACTCGAAGTTTTGCTGTGAGGAACATTCGAATATAAGTTGACATGTTATGAAAATTGACATTATATTCTAATGACAAATACACTTGATCAAATTGTATAAAATTTTAGTAGAAATCTTTTATATATCAATTAGATGACACTGCAAACTTTGTTCCGCCCAAAATGAATGTTTTTGTCATCAATATCTTCAAACATTCACGTTTTATTGCTAAGCGAACGTTCATGGGTCCAATCGCAGAACCGTTCATCGATTTATCTTCTAATTAATCATTTACAATTTCCTTTTACTATAAATTACCTAGTACTTCTAGCAAAACTCGTCATTGTAATATCAAATTATGTTAAGACACAATTCTCGTTCAAGATTGTCCAATCACTTGTAAATAACATGTTTCTCCCTTGACAAATTTCATGCCAACTCGTCTTAGGAGTTGGCAGCACCATCTCAGATAGTAGTTAAAAGTTGTGGGTGTAAAGACATGTGTCATTTAAGCAACTTTGCGTACTTGTAATACTCGAAAAAAATTAGAGTACTTTTTGGAAGTAGTGGAAGTTTTCTTAATTCCTCACAAAAATTTATAACTTAAAAACTATGATACCTACAAAACTGTCAAAGGATGGAATATAGGAAATAGTTTAAATTTTTACAAAAAAATGCCAACAAATTTTCGGAAAAAAAGTTATTTCAAAATTTAAAATTCATTTTTCTCAAATTTTGACTTTTTCCGTAAAGTAGTCTAATTCTTTTTCGAATATTTCAAGTATGCAAAGTTGCTCAAATGACACATGTCTTTACATCCACAACATTTCACTGCTATCTGAGATGGTGCTGCCAACGGCCAGTCGAGTTGACATGAATGTCGTCCCTTACATGGAATACATATTTGATACAGAACATATAATAAAATGATGACATTTCAAATCGAACGATTCCTTTCTCCAGTTTTGGGCTTGATAGTTCTCGGGATATGCAGAAATTTGTAGTTCATTTTGTATGACAGACACCCCTTCCCCCAAACCTTAGAGAGGGGAAGAGTGTCGAACCAACAAAAAAGAAACAGGAAGTGGGTTATATCTGTGGTATGACCGCAAGGTTGACGTAGTCGATCGTTGATTTAGTGAACATTTGTTTGAAGTGGAATCTGAATCCATTCTGAATGAATGAGTAAATGAATATTTGGGGATATTCGAAAACGAGAGCGTTACGTTGGAAGCACAAGATTTTATGCAACCAATATTGGATACGAAAATATTCTACTGATGGGGAAGAAAAATCTTCAAAAGCTTTCCTGTTAATTGCACTCGATTGAAAAATCACAAAACGAAATGCATTTGATCGCAGTATTATATGAATAGAGAACATTAAAATAATTTCTTTCGCTTGAATGTAATTTTCAATTCCAAGGGGAACTGGTAGAAAAACTTGCTGAAAAATAGCAACGATGACATCTTTCCGGATTCTTTTCGATGCTCGATGCCCGCCAGTGGTTAATGCTCAATTGATAACCACCTGTTAATTGCAACCTTAGCGACAATTTGAAATCTCGTAATGTATGTTCCTTCAAAAAACAGTTAAAGACAAGTCTATTGTCAGAGCTGTTTCCGAATGTTTGATTTTTTTTTTGTCAGTTTCGATCACAGTTGTATTTTGTTAAAATGTATATGTACCTTACTTATTGATTATTTTTTTGAATTTAAAAATGCCAAAATATTGTTAGTTAACACGTTGAATGCCACGGTTTTACGGTTTTACGGCTATAGAAATTTTTAAACGTATTAGGGCCATCGTTTCTTGCCGTAGCGGAAGTAGGATTGGGCGATCTTTAGAAAGAAATCGATCTTGATGGATCGATTTTCTAAACGGCGCAGTGATCGATGCACTGATTAAATCGGTACCAAAGAATCGATCTTTGCTATATCGATCTTTGAAAAATCGAATGCATTTTATCAACTTATTTACTTATTCAATATTCAATATTCAAAAGCTAAACATTTCACATTTCTATTCAAACATCAAAGACATTTCAGTTTGATTCTCAGAATGAAAGTCACAAAAAACTTGAAAGCCCAGAAAAAATGTATTTTCCAAAGCATTCATCTTGAACCGTCATGGAGTTATTTAATCAAATAAATTGATTGAAAATTATTATCAGAAATTCAACAACTGATGATTGAATCCAATCGTACCATACGCCGGGCAAAAAAAAATTTTGGAAATCCATTTGATGCCATTTGATGTTCGCGCTAACGAAATTGATTTTCGTTCGAAAGTGGAAATAGATGTTAGTGTGATAAAACGCATCATCATCTTCTATCTATATAAATAATCCATATTTATTTAAAGTGTTGATAAGAGCAAAACTCGAGAAAGGAATTGTCCGATTTGGAGCTCTTTTTTATTCTATCATATTTTATTTATCATTTATTCCTTGTTACGAAGAAACATATCATTTGCAAGTGGTTGAAAAATCTTGAACGAGAATTGTGTCTGAAAATAATTTTATTTTATAATGACGAGTTTTGGTAGAAGTACTAGGAATTTTACAGTAAAAGGTAATTTATAAAGGTAGATTGGAAGATCAATCAATGAACAGTGTTGCGATTGGACCCACAACCGTGGGCTTAATAAGAAAACGTGGATGTGGTAACGAAAAATAAGTTTTGGGCGACACGAAGTTTGCCGGGTCAGCTAGTTACATAATAAATGTTCCGAGCTTTCACTTTCTAGGTTACAGAAACGACAGGTACATCTTCCAATTTACCTAGTTTCTTTAGGTGGTATTTACTTGGACAATGTCCTGTCACTAGGCCACAGAAAGTGCATAGGTCTTTTTTTGTTAGACTGAGAAGTCTTTCAGTTACTTTTTTACTTGGTGATATGTGTCCAGATGCAATCAATCGTTGATTTTTCCCAGTTCTTTAATTCCATTTTGAGGGTACATTCGGGGCCCCACAAAATGGTTCTGGTCCTAGGAATGGTTTCGATGATCCACATCTAGCTAACAAATCTGCTTTTTCATTACCTTGAACTCCACAGTGCTCTGGGACCCAGAATAGGTTCACTGCACTTTTTTTAGCTACCTCTTGAAGAAGTTGAATACACTCCCAAACTAATTTAGAAATACAGGTAACTGACTTCAATGCTTTCAATGTAACTTGACTGTCAGAGAAAATGCATATGTTTGCATGGCTATAATTGCGCCTTAGACAAATTCTTGCACATTCAATTGCCTGAAATACAGTTGACCACTTGCCCATTAAATTGATATGTTCACTCAAGGACCGATTATTCCAGCCCCGGCTCTTTCGTTTAATCTGGAACCATCAGTGTAGAAAATTATAGATCCTGGGTAAATATCGGGTCCTCCTGACTCCCATTCAGTGCGGCTTGGCTCAGTCACATTGAATAGTCGTTCAAAGTTGTATTGCCTGCTCATCCAGTCCTCCTGAGTTAGTATCGGATTAAGTTTGAATTCCTTTAGAATACTTAAATGACCCCTAAGGTCTCCATCAAAGAACTGTTTTGTTCTTTTCAACCTTAGTGCGTTTTTTTCCGCCTCCAATTGAACGAATAAATATAAGGGAAGTAGATTCAACATTGCCTATAGTACTTTAGATGGCGTACTACAAATTGCTCCTATGATGGAAATTGTAGCTAACCTTTGTAATTTTCCTAGCTTTTCCTGAGCATGCTTGGATTTTGTTTCTGGCCGCCAAACTAATGACGCATATGTTATTCTAAGTCTCACTATAGCAGTGTAGATCCAGTATATCATTTTAGGTCTAAGTCCCCATTTATTACCGAATGTTCTTTTACTAATCCATAATGCATTCGTAGCCTTATGTATTTTTTCATCTAAATGCGAGTTCCAATTGAGCTTGCTATCGAGAGTTACTCCTAAATATTTCACCTTTGGAAAAAACACTATTTTAGATCCCAGCAAATGCAAATCTGGTATTTTCATTTTCCTTCTACGTGTAAAAGGAACAACAGTAGTTTTATGAGGATTTATAGATAAACCCTCATCCTTACACCATGCTATAGTTAAGTTTAGAGCATATTACAATCTATCTCTGATTACATGCTCATATTTTCCGCGAACTACAATTACAATATCATCTGCAAAGCCTATATTCAAATCCTATCCTTTCAAGAAGTGCCAGTAGGTTATCTACTACCAATGACCATAACAGAGATGAAAGAACCCCTCCTTGTGGGCATCTTTTCACAGTTCTTATTGTAACTGTGGCCCATCCCTGATTACACGTTATTTCTCTTCTTTGTAGCATTTTACAACAGTTTCATCGAAATTACGCTGTATCATAGCATTTCTCATTGAATTATGGGATGCATTGTCAAACGCTCCTTTAATATCTAAGAACGCGGCTAGTAGCAACTCTTTGACTTCAAGTGTTTTTTTCAATTTCCGTTACTAGTGTATGAAGTGCTGTTACTGTTGGTTTTCCTAGCTGGTATGCAAATTGAAATTTACTGAGTGGTGTCGATTTCAAATATTTCGATTTGATATAGTCATCAATTAGTTTCTCCATTAATTTCAGTATAAATGACGAAAGGCTAATAGGACTAAACGATTTTGGACTTTTTTTTATCTTTTTTATTAGCTTTGGGAATAAAAACAACCCGAATTTGTTTCAATTCTTTGGAATATAGTTCAATCGTAAGCCGCTTTTTCTGCATCATCACAGGACGGATCTCATCATTACCCGGTGATTTAAAGGATCAAAGGAATTTATTGCCCATTCGACTCTTGCATGAGTGAAAATACAACTCGCTAGATCTTGCTTCTCTGCACTGATCATTTCATGCCCAGGTTTACTGGTATTATCATTGAAATCTTCAGACGGTAAAGTGTGATTCTGTTGCAAATCAGTATGTGGATCTACGCATGTCGTCCTATCACTCAAGACCGGTAGTGATCCTGGAAAATGAACTTGCATCATTAAACTCAAGGTTTCCGATGCACTAGAAGTGAACTTTCCGTCCTCGTTTTTGAGTGTTTCTAAACCATTAGAATGATCATTTGCCAAAACTTTTTGTAATCTTGCAACGACTGGAGTACTTTCAATATTTTCACAGGTGTGCCTCCAATTTTCACGTTTAGATCTTCTGATCTCTTTATTATACGAAGTGAGTGCTTTCCTATATTCATCCCACTGCGAGGTACGCTTAGCTCGGTCAACATTTTTCGAGCGTGTTTTCTTAACTTTTCCAGCCTAGCATTCCACCATGGTACATCCCTGTCTGTTGATCGTACCTTGACTGGGCAGCTCTTGTTGTAAGCTTGAATTATTCTTGTAGCATAAACAGAGGTTTGTTTTCGAGTTCCTCACTAGTTTTAATACTTTTTTTTCGGGAAGCTACCTCCCACCGCTAGATAGGAATAGTAAAGTTTGATTTTCTGGGATCCTTAAAAGTTTCTCTAATAATATAATTCACTTTATAGTCAAACATTACACCATAATATTATTCACTTTATAGTCAAACAGTCAAACAACAAGAGGAAGTGATGTTCATAGATACAATACAAGAAACGCGGATGATGCAAGAACACCTAACTTTATATTCAGTAGGTCGCAGAACTCGTTGTTATACAAAGGAATACATTTTTTCAATTCGATGCCCAGAGAAATAAAACGTGCGGCAACAATGGCAGAGTTTAAGAGAATGTGTATTTCCCACGTAAAATCTGTTTTGTAAACAGGTTTTCGTAATTTTTTTGTCAAATGATTTATTTATGTTTAATATCAATTGAAATTAGAAAAAATATTTACAGGTATCTCAAACTGCCATGTTCGTACTGATGATGATGATGTTTTTTTGTTGTTAAATTTGTTAAAATTGTAGATTATAAAAAAAAAAATTAGCGTTGTCTACGAAAGTTTGAGCCTCGCGTGTGTTTGGTGGGCCTGGACGAATGTTAATAATGAACACTGGCAGAAAACTGACACATAATGAAATTTTTATATAGGGTCTGGAGTGGAAACTGGAATTGGGATAGCTCATTCGAAATTGTCGTAAACTATCTTTCATCAGATGGTTATATCGATTATTTCTGATTGTAGCAGATCTCTTTTATGTTCTAAGTAGAAACTTTTAGATATTGGGTTCAATTCCCAATCAGTCAAGGATCTTCCCGGGTTGGAAATTTTCTTGACATGCCTTAGAAAAAACATTGGGCCTGAAATTGAGACTATGACTATGTCAATGTCAATATGGATAGGAACATTGTTTGTTTTTTCGCAGTTTGTGCCTATTTTTACTGTTCTATTAATAGATATTTATGCCTGCAACAGATCCAGTTCGCTTGGTTTTTTTATAATACTGTAATATCAAGAGATATTGTTAAACTTAATTATTATCTATAAGATAAATCGTCCTGCTCAAACCTTTGTAGGGGTATGAGGTGGGCCATCATCATCATCATCTTTAAAAAAATCTTTAAAAAAAACTTTGAAGCAATCAAATGTAGCCCACAAGCCATAGAATGGCATACGTTATTAAACAGCGAACGAGATGACAACTTATCCGTACATATTCTTCACGAAATTCTGAATAACATAATATCACATTTGTGCCGAAGAAAACAAGACGAAGAATTTCAACCAGCAAATATCCTATTTGGTATAACGCTCAAATGAGAAATTTAAAGAATAGAAAACAAAAAGCACAAAAAAATACGAAATAGATAAAAGTAATCAAAATTTGCTGGAATATTAGAATATTTCCAAAGAACTAAATTTTGCCATTAAAAGTGCACACGAAAAGTATAATAGAAAGGTCGAAACAGAAGTCAAATCATGTCCGAAGAAATTCTTTAATTACGTAAAGTCTAAGCTCAAAAGCAATAACTTTTCATCGCAGATGCATCTCGATGAGGATGTGAGGAATGCTTCGAACGAAATTTGTAATCTCTTTGCAAATTTCTTTCAGGAAGTATATACCACATTTTCCGAAGAAAATCGCGATCGGGACTACTTTTCATTTTTACCGGAATATCCAAATGACATGTCGGTAAACTATCTTTCACAACAAGAAATATGCCATGCATTAAAGAAATTAGATGGAACGAAAGGACCAGGACCTGACGGAATAGCACCTGTATTTCTGAAGAACCTGGCTGAGGAACTCACCCTTCCCTTATATTGCATTTTCAATATGTCACTACAAACTGGAATATTCCCAGAAAAATGGAAACAACCTTTTTTTGGTACCTATCTTCAAATCAGGCGCTAAATCTGACGTACGTAATTATCGTGGAATTGCCATTATCTCTTGCCTAAAGTATTCGAAGCAATAGTGAATGAAAGTCTTCCAACAAGTAAAGAATAGAAAAACGTGTATGCAACATGGCTTCTTCAAAGGCCGCTCAACTGCAACTAATCTGTTGGCATTTGTGACTTTTATTTTGAATGCAATGGAAAATGGCAAACACGTACAAGCTCTTTACACTGACTTCAGTAAAGCATTTGACCGCATCGACATTCCATTACTACTCTTCAAATTGCAGAAAATTGGAATGGAACAAGGACTCTTAAACTGGCTGAATTCTTATCTAACAAATCGTGAACAAATTGTTCATTTTCAAAATTCTCTCTCAAATCCAGCAAAAGTCACTTCGGGAGTCCCACAAGGCTCTCATCTTGGTCCTCTTCTTTTCATTCTGTACGTTAATGACATCTCCTTCGTCTCAAGCGTATAAATGTACTAGTGTATGCAGACGACATGAAGCTTTTCGCGGAAATTGGTAATGAAAACGACATCGAAGCATTCCAAAACGAAATACATGTATTCCATACTTGGTGTAATAAAAATCTACTAAAACTGAATGTAAAGAAATGCAACTCCATTATATTTAGCAGAAAAAATCATGTACCAAATATTATAATACGTCTTGGAGATCAAAATGTAGAGAAATGTGAAACAGTTAGAGAACATTTATAAAACACTACAACTCTGTAATCAATAAAGCAAATAGCAGAGAAGAGAAGTGGAACTTGAGAGAAAAAAGTGGCAACGATTTGTGGCAAGAAAATGTAAACAGTGAAAAAATTGACAGATGGTTTACGCTCTAAAAATTGAACAAATTGTTAAGATGTCTCTAAGAGGGTGGGAGACATCATATATAAGGTGGGAGGTTCGTATATAATGTTAGCATCATCATGATAAACACGGCGAATGGGATAGAAATTATGAACTGAAAATTGAATAAAATATACATATACACGCTGAAACGCTGTGGACAAATATTATAATGCATTTTTATCGGCTTATGTATAATGCATTATCAAAATAAACCCATATGTATTGTAATCATAACTTGCTGTTCTATTCATAACAACATTTATGGTCGTATTCCACCAATGATGACAAATGTGTAATTTACGAATGAAGCTTCGCCATAGAAACTGAACATTGAAAAAAAAATTAAAATGTGGTAAGAGCATCAGTTGATATATTTTAAAGCATTCTCATCGGAATAAATTGAATGATACAATAATTATACCACTAAATAATGTATGTACGCTTAAAAAACAACTTAAAAATATGATTTCTGAATAAATTTCTTTTTTTTCAATTTCGAACACACCCCGTAAAAAGCCATTTTTTTAAATACCCTCTGTTGGTATTGTATCTAGAATTTACAAGGTAATGAAACGTTAACGTCAATTAGTTTTTAAGTAAACAGCTTTTTAGCTGCCGGGGAAATTAACACCAAACTATATACTATATATATTCCATGCCAATTATTCTTTATAGTTTTCATTCAAGGGCGCTACATTTTTTTATATTCTTTCTCGAAAGCTGAGGATTTTTAGACAACATATCCAAAAATGTGTCCTTCGTTTTTAAATTATGATTTTTCAAATTTAACCGATGGTTCAAAAAATCATGTTTGGGGCTGTCCACATACCACGTGGACAGAAAAAGTACGCTTTTAGACTCCCCCCTCCCCCTCCGTGGACAAGCGTGGACATCGACTACCCTTCCCCTGTTGTCCACGTGGACATTCTTCCATATATTGTAATTGCAAAAAAGGAAATAATTGCATTGTGCCTATATTCAATTTTAAATTAGTGTTATGTTATATTTGGCGTTTTTCAATGATAAAAAAATTATTCAAGAGAAAAACATGTACTTTTTTGGTGAACAAATGAATAGAAACAAAAATAATGATTTTTTTCGTCTCCGCAAATCACATATTCAAAAAATGAAGTAGGCAACAGTTCGAAAGCTCCTTAACTGTACTTCATCCAGCTACAGTACCTCAAATTAACTGTTGTTGTCAGCGCAATACGAAACTTTCATCGTTTGGAGAATTTACAGAGGACGCGTTCCATTCCATAAATCGACTAAGACTACATCAGCGCCTTGAAAATATGTGTTATTAACGAATTCCCAGCGACCATTCTGCTTTTACTTCCAGAGTGCTCGTTAGGCAAAATTACACTAGACAATTCTCGTCTGAGGCAGTGCATTTTTCATTCGATGCAACGCAAACTGCTTTACTTTCTGATTATAATATTAAATCAAATAACCTTTTTTGAAAAAAAAATAATGCAAATGGGCTTAATTAGTAACGGTTGTTTTTTATTCTTTGATTTCTTCATTAACATTGCCCGAAAAGTTATTTGTATCGCGCTTCAGTTTGTTCCAAATTCTATTTATGTAGTATTTCTTATACCACTTCCTACCAATATATTTGAGAGTTTGAAAATATGTGAAATCGTTGGCTTCAGGAAACGCTCTGTTAATTGTATGAATTTTTATGAATTGTATTGTATTGTATTGTATGATGAGTTAAAATTACTAAAACCAAAAATTCGTTCTTTTTCATCCCATTTGTTCGAATGCGTATGGAAATCTATTTAATGATTTGTGTAATAATCCCATTATGATAACTGCCCAAACTACTACTTGTTCAAAACGCTTTTCGAGAACATTCCAGAGAATCAACGTCAAATACATATCTGCTTTTCTAATGGTTTTAACGTAGAGATTGTTTCCAAAGCAAAAATAAAAACTGAAATTAGAAACATTTCCTCCGTGACTTCGAAGGACAGTACAACAGTAAAACTGCACAATCAGGCGAATATTTTTACAATTAAGCATGACATAACATCTGGAGAAACTTATTTGACAATAAAATCACTCGCCTGCAGATAATCTCCGAGAAACGAGTGTCTATCGAAAAGAGTTTTTCTGAAGACTTCGGCAATCGTTTAGTGCAATTGAATGTTGTTTTATTTGAAGCTAATCGAGGTACTATTTAAAAAAATGTGTCGAAAGCATTGAAATGATGAAACAGCCAATGGTTTTAGGTATACTTCCTTACTAAACTTTGACTGCAAGATATTAGTTCATATATTGAAGCGAAAATTAGAACAAAGAAAACAATATTTTGAATGTTTTATTCCATAAAGTGTATTGATAGGAGATTCCTCTTGGCTGTGGTGCAGAATATGTAATCTAATCCCGGATTCAAAGCCCCTCTGGAAAAAAAACACGAATGTCGTAATAACATGTGCTTATTAACGGAAATTTCATTTGTAACATCACAATCTTTCGATCGGCAGGACAAAATGATCCTTAAAAAACTGATCCTGGTGCTGAGCATACCTAACGCAGCTGTTTCAATGTGTCAAATAACGTCGCAAAATGCATGCTAAAAATTCGAGAAATATTTGGGAACGAGTGTACAACCCATCAGAAAAGGTGGACTGAATCTGCTTCTTTTAGTACAGAGTTCTGCATATGAACTCTGTTTTTGAGCTGGTATTATAAAATTGGGATCGCACTCGTTTCGCTAAGTCCTTCTCAAAATTTTTGGAAAATCCCATAATATTCCGGTCATTTCATCATATTATTAACATCCCACATATACTCTGTAGATACAAATGTATCAGCAGTTCGCTATGTCAAATTTACTCTCACGTAGACCTGAATTTAGAACACATGGTTCAGTTTATACTCAAATATGACGTAGCTAAGAAGTTGAAAACAAAGATCCTCCACTACCAATGGAAGCTTGATCACTCAATGTTTATGTGACTTCCATGCAGAATACATGTTTCAGTGAAGAAGTTCAATGATATGGGAGAATATTCGACATAACCATTTTATGGATAAATATAGAGTAAATACCCAAAATAGGCGGAAAATGCAGAAATGATATCATTTATTTGAACAGATCTGAATGTATTCAAAAAAATCTGTTTAACGTGTCCACGTGGACATTATCTGTATCCCCACCCCCCTCACCGTGGACAAGCGTGGACATTTTCGTACCCCCTACCCCCCCTAAAGTTGTCCACGTGGTATGTGGACAGCCCCTTTCTCCTTTTTTCCAAAAATTACGTTTTTCAAAAATTCATAACTTTTGATCTACTGAACCGATTCAGATAATCGACATAGTTAATTCAAGTCAATAATTTCACACTTGCAAAAAATTATTTTTTTTATTTATAAAAAAAACAGATACAATTATTAATCACGAAAACAAAATTAATTTTTTTCGCAAGTGCAATATTTTTCCAAAAAAATCTAGGCTTTAATTTGATATATCTATCATCTGAATCGCTCTAGCAGTTCAAATGTTATGAATTTTTGAGAATAGGAAAAAGGGGAAGAAATTAAAAAATATAGAAAAATATAGCGCCGTTGGTCCCGAAACCATGTAAACTATAAAAACGGATACAATCAAGAATTACAAGAAAAAAATTCAAATTTCTTGCAAGTTTGACATTTCCAAAAAAGACTAGCTCATTAACTTCAATTTGATGTATCGATAATGTGAATCGGCTTAGTGGTTCAAAAGTTATGAGTTTTTGATAAAAGTAATTTTTGGGAAAAAGTGAAAAAAATCGAATCACCCCAGCAAACATTAAATCGTATAACTTTGCATATGATAAGTTACATATAAATTCGTATCAAATCACAATCGCATAAAATATCAATCAAAATATCGATCATGTATATCTAAACTCGCATAAAATGCAAAAACACGATTTTCCATGTGCCATCGATGGATTGAGTGGTAACATTGTCGGATCAAATGGCATATCAGTCCAAAAAGCATCGCATATCGTTATATACGGCTTTATATGCGTACAAAATATGGCATATACGTATATCGCCTCCACTTTTGTGTGTATATGCTAGTTATCTGCATCATATATCATACAAATGTGTCTTGGTTGTATGTATATCGCCTCCAATTATAGCTATTCATACGACTTAATGCTGGGAAGCTACCAATTTTCACGAAAATCTGAAAACCACTATATCAGTTTGGCATGGAATGGCTGCAATAATACTGCAGTAATACTGCAATAGTTCACAAATTTCAATGTTCGCGTTTTTCTTGTTGTTTTTCATGTCTTTTAGTACGGCCATAATAATAATTAAGATTACTGCATTTGGATTGATGGTAGAAAATATCATTAACTTCCTTGAATAGTGGATGTGATATAATCCACTTTATATATGGATATATATTAATAAATATTTTCAAACGAATACATTTGTCAAACAAACTGCAAAACTAAATACTTTTATACTATGCCTTAATTTTTTGATTTTAACGTTCAAAGACTCTTCAATAAAAATGGCATTGAAAAACTGAGTAAAACTGACATACAATTATGACGGATGATTGCTTCTTGATTGACGCGTGCTCCAACTGGCGACGTGCCGAATAAAAGGCACTCCAACTAAAAAAGCGCTATAAAACGGTGAAAAATATATAAAAAATATACGAAGACTCTTTTTGTCGTTTATGAGTTTGTTTTTTTTAAGTTACTACTAGGCATGTTTGCGGATTAATGGAAAGATATGATATGTTGATCCTTGATATGAGAATGAAAGTTAACAATTGGAAAAAAAAAATTAAATTCATGTGAATGGAGACGATTTTTGTGTACAGCACATGCCACGTGGGCCTTTTGCTGATTAAATAAGTAAGATTTCTTCCAAAACGTCATAATTTTACAACCATTGAGTCGATTTCAAAAATCGTAATATCAAATGAAATCTTATTCTTCTATGAATCAACTTCAATCTGTCATTCAAACAAACTCAAAAATTAAATACTACATAAAAACTTTAATTATAAAGTTTAGAGAATTTGCGACTTAATTTTCTACAATTCGCTCTTTCACACCAAATTTCTATCTTGTCGCAATTTCAAACCTCTCAAAATGATAGGTCAAAGAACGAAAAGCAGGAAAAATTAACAAATAATGGGGGGTAAATAATAAAGCAGAGGTAATCATGGATTTTTAATAGATTAATCTCATAAAAATATTGAAAAAAACTTTCTTTTTTTAATTTCTCTTTCAAATTTTGATAAAATTGCACTGAATAGTTAAATACGGGCAATATTAATATTTGAATAAACTTATGTAATTATAAACATGTTTATATAAACCTTCCCATCTTCTCATTTTTCATTAAAGACCTTGCGTCAAGACAGCTAGAAATCCATACACTCTCAAACCAAGTGTGCTTGAAAAAATTATATTCTTCACGTAAACAAGCGATGAAAATGTGGACACTTTTTAGTCAGTGAATTGTATGGAGTTCCACTGCTGTGCAAATAGTGTGTTAAGCTTTGTCAAACGCTTCTCACATAACTTCCACGACCCATACACAATCAAGCTTTTGTATATCACATACGTAAGGCCCATTCTGGAATACTGTAACATCGTTTGGAACCCGTATATGGTCGTACATGAAGAACGCATTGAGTCAGTCCAGAAACAGTTTCTCTTATTTGCGCTCCGTAAGTTGAACAGGACCTCATTTTCACTTCCTTCATATGAAGCACGCTGCATGCTCATAAACATCCAAGCACTAAAGGAACGCCGTAAATTTGCAATGCTTTCTTTTGTTAATGATCTAATTTCGCAACGAGTACAATCAGCTGAATTACTAGAAAAAATAAATTTCTATGTACCTGGGCGTCAACTAAGAGCACGCAATTTGTTTCTAACCAAAACATCCAGAACAAATTATGCAAACAACATTCCTATCAATCGCATGATGCGTATATACAATCAGCACTGCGAATTAATTGACACAACAATGAATAAAAAACTGCTAAAAAGAAACATGTACCGTAGGAATAATATTTAACTTAAGAAAACATTGTAACATTATTATATAAGTATATAGTCTACATTTGTTTGACGAAAATGAATAAATGAATTCCGTCTACCAAACAGGTTCAGGACCCAAAACCACATTGGTTTTTTTTTCTCTCGCGGAAGTGGAAATGCTTCGCGATAATACAATGTGCGCCCAATGGTGGAACAACATTATCTGAGGCTTTCGTTTCCTGACCGGCGGTACATTTTGGATACGCTCACGTACAGCCTGTAAGACCCGAACATTCGCCGGCGAGCCCACGATAAAGTTAGATTTATTTTCAAATGCATATATGTAGTTGCATTTTTTTTTTGTATTTTTTCATCGCAATTCAGAAATCGTGATAGACATTTAAATGGGCAACTTTTCCCAAGTATACTTCCGCGAAGTGCGTCAATAAAAATTGGCTTGTAAAGTTGCCCTCGGGACGAGATTTTATCCGACTCAAATAAAAAAAAAAACAATCAATTCCCATAATTTCATGAGCAGAACAGGATGAATATTGTGTTTAACATTTTTCTGACTGCCCCCTCAAGCAAAATGACGTAACATTGCTTTGAAAAGACTTGATTCATATAAAGAGAATCAATCTTTTTTGGCAAGAAGATTAACTTCTATAACTGAGCAGTATCATTTATTTACAACCTGCCAAACGGTGTTAATCACTTCTAACTTTCTAGCATATTACTGTATAATAAAATTCCCTTCAATCGAAAATTCGCCGGCAATACTAATATTTTAAGTGGATTTCTGTTGCTCATTCAAGCAAGCGGGCGTAACATAAACGAAGTTATTTTGGAAGCATTACTCCAAACACGTTTTGATCCATTCGATGGTCACAATTTCTTCGCTATTCATTCGGTTAGGACCAAGATACCTTCCAGCGCAATATAATAATCTCCTTATCGCTATGCCTCACATCGCGAACTCGCTCTACTTTATTTTCATCCATTCATTCACGTTTTAGTCTGGCGAGTTGAGTTGACCACATCATTCTACGCAATGCGTTGGCCAATGTTGGCCAATGATTCTGGAATCAAATTAAGTTAACTTATTGAACCCCCACGGCTCTCTTAATTTGTTGACTCCAACTTCCTCATTAACTTACTTTCCTCCGTGTTAATCGTTCCTCGTCCAGTGCTCGGCTTTATCACGTTGTGAACTACTCACTTCATCTAATATAGATCGAAAATTGGTGCACAGAAAAATAAGAACTCGCACTTTAATTCGATTGTGTCTTGATGGAAACACCAGAACCGGAACCGATAACACTTTTTTCCCGATTCGCTTCACTAACCCCCCACAAGGGAAATCGACTATATTTTCACTCGTCACACACAACTGGACCACAGAACCACACCAAATAATACGAACCGAAATTGACTGCAGTAATCTCAGGCCACCCGTTTAGTCAGCGAAATGGGGAAAAATCAGAATCACACACATACGCGAGACAGATATGAAAAATGGAATCATCGGCCTCTTCCTGCTGCTACTGCCGCTGGTAGTGTCACTGCTCCCCCAGCCGATAGAACTTCCCTTTACCGAGCAAATAATCTCAATACATGGACACACACCGCACGGGACACGATCACGCAATCACCGCAATTACCACTGCAACAACTGCTTGCGTTCGACGATTGAACCGGACTGTGAAAAACACACACTTTAACAACAACGGCAAATGTCAACACGCGAGACAGTAGTGATGAAAGTGATCTAAAATTTTATGTTAACTGCTGACAGCGTTTGCGACAGCGCAGAAGGTGTGCCTTTGTTGGAGGGGTATTTTTCAATAGAAAAGAAAAAATAAATTTAATTCAACTATTTTTACCTAATTGCCGTTCTGAGAATATTTTTTCTCACCTTGTTGATATAATAAAGTGGGCTACACATACAGCATCACCGTCATTGTCCCGTCAACTATTCTCTAGGACTTATTTTGTCGACGTCAAAGCTGCCGGTATGGTGTATGTGAATACTACCATACGATTTCCATGGGAGAATATTTGACATTTCATTCCTTTACGTTTACTTCACGATGTCGGGACGGTGGATATATAGCGCACTTGATACGTGTCATCATTTTTGGATTTTAGATGAGTTTCATGGAAGTTTAAAGTGCCCTAAACATACAACGTCCCGTCATCGTGAAGTCAACGTAAAGGAATGAAATGGCGAATATTCTCCCACTCACAGATTATTCCAGCCACGATGCCGTTATCGCTTTGTGTACGCACCGCAAAAGCTTCAACGGTCGGCCCCAACAACTTGTAAAACTATTTAAAATAATTCAATTAGAGCTGTGCATGTCATCTAGCCCACCCAGAATAGCAAAGAACAAAATTGTGATCACATACGAATCCGTAAGGTCAGTTTAACAATTTCAATTGCTTTATTGTTGAATTTTAAATTATCGAATTACAGGAAAATAATTCAAACTACAAATTCGAGCCTAAACATATTGTTTCATGACATATGCCCACCGATAAGGATGGTTTAAATAAAACATCGCTTACAGCTCTCTCAGTGTCCTCCTCGCATTCTTTCTGGTTTGGTGCTGACTATCACTTCTTCTGACGATTCCATTACTCGCTTCAGAGAATCCGATAGTTGTCTGTTGTCTCTCGGTGGTAGTAGTTAATTGCACACCCTTAGTAAATGACCCTTGACGCCGCAATTGTGACAGGACATTTCGATGGCAAAACATCGTTTAGCAGAATGATAGATGCTGTTGCATCGAGTACAGCACGAGCTTCGCCAAGTCATACCTCTGAATACACGTTGTCCGCCTCCACCCTTCCGATTGGTTTGGTTGTGTATACGGGAGCCGTGTTACTAGCACCGTACCGCGGTGTTTCGGTCGTTGCTAGTGGCCATTTCGTGATTATGATGTACGATAGCAAATGCAGTTTCTATGATGACTTTTCGTTTTTTTTTTTGTCATTTTCTTTCCTTCTTCGACTTATCTTGTTTTTTTTTTGCCAACGATGCTTACTATGCTTTGGAGCATCTCTTCTTCCGGCTTACCACAATTTTTTTGCCAAATATGATCTTGGCTTATCTCTTCTTTTACCAATTTCTATTATTTTTTTATTTTTATATATGTCACATACTCTTGCTCGCAAGAAAACTGCACCGCTATCGCAACCGTGTCACATTTCTCATCACTAAATTTGATTTTCCTCTGATACTTACTCTAAAGGAGCGTCGACCACGCCTTTGTCATGACGAGGGTCGCGAAACTGAGAAGCCATCTTTAAATTTATTAGCTTCGATCCGAGAAGCACCTTCCACTCCAAAAATCGCACGCAGAATGATCTCTCAACTGGATGCAATGCGTCATCCAACCAAGAGAATCAAATTCTCTCTCGCTTAATTTCCTCTCAGGGCTCTCATTTTTCTAAAGTGATCCCAAATTGGATCAAGTCCTCTGAAGTCCTTGTCCTTCATCGTTTTCAAATTGTTTTACATCTATGGGGAAAGTCCACAAGAAATCTGAAATCCCTGTTCTCACATCGGAACAATGAGAATTATTCTCTTGTCTTCGGCTCGGCCTTCGGCAATTATCGTTTTTCTCAAGCGTCTCTTCTTCCGGTAGATCTTGCGTTTAGGAAACTTTGCGTTTTCCTACACTGTTATGTTAAGTGTACAAGAAGTGGGTTACATACTTTTTTATGTCAGCTTTATTCCCCACAATCACATCTCCTCGTTTCGGATTGAACTTAGGACGCAACCAATCAAACTGACGCCATTCCATTAATGTTCTGAACTACACAAATGTGGGGAACCATCAAACTAGGCTATCATCGGCTCACCACGACAATAACTGTTCAGGAATTTTGTGTGATTTGATTTCGCATGACAGTAGCAAAACTATCTCCACCAAGGATGAAAGCAAAGCTAATGGAGACCGGAAATATCAATAGAAAGGGCTTCTGTTGAGAAGAGCGCAGTGCGGAGATAGGTGTGTGTGTGTATATTTAGTTGCTTCAAGCCATCGATATATGGCATCGTATGCGTACGTGCGTGCATTGGCCATGTCGCGATCCAACAATCACCTAATATTTTGAAGCCTATGATGGACGATTGTTTGGTGGTGCAAATTATGCAACTACGATAGTAAATATAAACAAAGAGGGAGGTAGCGGAAGAGGAATATTTGCGTTAGGGTATGAATTCGAAGCAGTTAACATCGCTTGTTTTCCGTCATCATAAGGGTTTCGTTGGTGCCTTTGACATTGCATCAATGCATCGAACTGACGTTTTGGCGCAACAGGCGTTGAGGTTGTGCGCCACATAATTGTTTGAGGAATATCAAGCTAAACCATGATGAATGTTATTTGGGTTCTCGTGTCAATCGCAAAACTGCCTTCAACAAGGATAACATTTACGCTAATCTTCATCATAATGAAACAATGCAACTCTTTTCGAGGTTATTGAGATTAAGAGACAAAATTTTTTTCGTTTATTTAGTCACCAAGAAAGTAAATGTCGTTTTAGAATTTTTTATGTGATTGAGTTTTGCTTGCCAGTAGCAAAACTTTCTCCACTAAGGATAACAGCTGCGCTTATCTCGAGCATGAGAAAGTATTGTAACATTTTTCGATGCCAGTAATACTAACAGAAGCGTTTCTTGATGAGAAGTGTTTATATTCTTCGCTTCAAGCCACCAATGTATGGCTCTGTCTGAATGCTATGCTGAACGCTTGTGTGACGCTGGTGGGTTTACGTTGTACGAGCGATGTCTAGAAGTTCGATTCCACTGAGAAAATGGGCCTGATTCTCGAATACACTACGAATACACTTCACGGTGGAAACGGTATGAAACGCATTCGCGATGACAACGGTACGGTGTCGACATCTGGATGCGAGATTAGTTTCCCACTAAATTTATCATTATAATATCAAATTATCTTCAGATTAAATTTTTGTATGAGATTATTATATCACATGAAGAAAGTTTTCCACTCACATTGAATACCAGTTTGATACGAAGAAGTTAATTTTCATTAATGATTTTTTATTTGAAAAGTGCTCATTCTGCCTAAAAACTCATCATTATCTTCGACACTTCACTAACTCGTAAAACGTAGTTCAATGGCGTGCCGTTTATTTCGTTTCCACCGTGAAGTGTATTCGAGAATCAGGCCCAATACTAAATAACATGTAGCATGATAGTTGATACTTGCAAGTATTGTCATTGCTGTTGTTTCCATGCGGTGCCAAAGAAAGATTGATGTAGTTAATGAGATGTGGAATAATGGTACTGGTTCAATATGTATATACTCGCCTGTAGCCGAGGGTATGTCAATTGCGAAAAAAGGCACCGGAATAGCGTTCGAGGTAAATTTCAATGCATTGACATGAAACAAAGTGCGACATGATCAGCTTGTGTATTGTTCTGTGAAGGCAAGAATGAATCAACAATCAATTATCGTCAACTAGTTCTACAATTAAAAAAAACCATTTCAGGGCGAGCAAACCATTCCACTAAACAGTTATCTTTTTAATTTCGCTAAATTCTGAAATAATATCCGAAGTTATTACCAAGCGACTTCAATAAAATAACAGCGTAGTTCTACGTCAAGGATGTGGGCGTCTCTTACCATTTTTTGTTCTAAAACATTCTTCTAAAACTTGAACACAAGCGTAGAACTTTTCTTCTCAATCTAGGTCATGCGAAGGCAATCAAATTTATTTTTCAAGTGCATTTTGCAAATGCGCTGCTACTCCCTGCTTTGTTCAAGAAGTGGTAGGCAAAGAAAAAAAGCAAGAAATAGTAATAAACCATCGATCGAATCCATATAAATTAAAACTTTTTTTTAATTTTTTAAATTATAGTCCAAGAACTGTCTCAAAATATGTTTAGAAATGATGAAATAGTAGTTTCCTTAATTATTTTAAAATTTCAAACAGTAAAATTATCGCACCTGTACTATAATGTACTATAAATAATGCACGACCGATAAACAAATGTGTGGAGAGGCTATATCGAAGCAGTGTCGTTCCTGTTCCTGATCCAAGGAACAAATGTATGGAATAGCTAAGAACATTTCCGATTAGTTTTTCGCATTCGAAATTATTCTGTTCCAGCATCGCGGGACGTGGTACTTCAACATTTTGCTGAAGTAAACAAAAACAGTTCAGTATGGAATCGATTAAAAATCACAACAAACCTTACTTTCGCTGAAAATGCGGTACACTCTATTTGCGATTTTGTCACTATTTATGATTTTTAGAGCTTTTAAAATCGAGAAATATTGAAAAACTTCGGAACTTCGAACTAATTGAGGATTTTTTATTACTAACTTCATTGTGTGTGTAACACATTCGCTCTCCGTGTGTATATACAGGAAATATCCCTTACCTTCTATTCTACGTACTTTGCTCCTTGGTTACAGGGCATCCATTATTATTAGCAGGAGACTAATCCAAGAAAATCAGAAGAAAAATTCAGCTAAATGCTTAGTTTTCGTTCTAACATATTTGTTGGGCGAAATGATCATCCATCGATGATTTAAAATTTGAGATAAAAATAACGAATCATATTTGTCATGCAGATAATGATTTACTTTTTTTGTAACTGTTCCTGTTTGCGCCCCTAGGCTTTCTGAAAAAGTTGCATCACATAATAAAAGTTGCTAGCAAGTTTGAGTTCCATCAAAATTACTCTAGGCATAGGTGAGAAGTATTTGAATCTTTGGGCGGTAACAAGTGTATTACATTTATTAACGGTATTTGTAAATATCGAAATCCATAGTTTTCAATCCATGCACAATGCAACAGCAATAATAAAATCTGGCTGAAATTTATCCAATATTTGGATATCCACAAAATGCCATAAATATGTAGTGCACCCACCTCAATTCACTAGAGTACGTTGTCTCGCTTTCCGGGCACTCACAACGGCAACGGCTGTAACGGTCCCCGCCCGAGAAGTGAGGAAGAAATCCCACGAATTTGTTCAGTTGTGTTGTGAGCGTCGATCCGTTTAGGCCTCTAGTAAATATCGCTTCCGAAACGATTGTTTGTATTTTTTTTATTGAAGCTATCTCTGCTTTGTGTGTGCTGTAGTTTGGTGAAAGGTTTCGTTTTAAATGTAAAAACGTTCAAAAAACTGGATTCAGTGTGCAAATTTAGTGAAATAAACCACGGAAGCCGGAAGCAATTACAGGATTACCCTAGTGAGTGTTAGCTGAGACTTGATAGCAACAGCGCCTAGCAACGGTGAAAAAGGTAAAGCAACTTGTTCAAATGCGCTCGAAAATTCAACCGTTTTGGCAGAGGAGGAAATTCACCACGAAAGCGCCGATTTATTTTTAGTAGCGGACAAACTTTTGTCGATCGTGAAAATGTTTTCACTAATTACTGAAGAAAAATTAATTTTCTTCATTGCTATGGTATTGAGGGCTCGAGCGAAATTCCGACGGAAGGCGGAAAAAGGATAGCATGTTCTCAATATGAAAATGGCGTCCGACTTGAACAGGCTGCACTAAAAGCAACAACAAAATTATGCTGTGGCTTCATAAAGGATAGACGAAAAGATAATACAGCTAACGAATCGTTTGTGCTGGAATGGGATTTATCTGTGCAAAGGCAGCAAGGGCTGAGATACAGCAAAATTAATTTGTCCCGCGTTGATTAGTTTGGCTGGAACTCAAAATGTTGCTCATGGCGTGCGTTACGACATAAAGAAGAAAAAAGACGTCGGAGTTTTTTTTTTGTTTTACTGTTATCTACCTGAGTTTACCGCCCAGGAAACGCCGAAAATCTCCGTAGATACATATCTGTGGCATCAAAATAAAATCCAAAACAAATACACCCATGCGAAGCAACAATGCTTATTTGGGGAGCTTTTTGTATTTATGTTTTGCGCTCAAATTGTTTCGACCCATCATGTAAGCACGCGGAATAAAAACGGAGAGGAAATTCGGAACCGACTGTGTGACTAGACGGATGGAGGGCTGCTGCCTGTGCATCAATTGTGTCGCCAAGCTCCACTAGTTCGTTTTCAAACGCCTGACTGATTGCGACAGACAATGAGAAAGATGGGAGCAGGTAGCATCGGCAGTCGGGGGAATATAGGATGGGTGTGCAATGCAAATGCGCATCGTAGCACCTCGCGGCATTGTTGGGTTACTTTTCAGTTAATGGAAGCACAGTTTTTATATTGTGCTGCACTGAACTTTTCTATTCGAACTATTCGATTTCTTTAATATGGGAAGGCGACATCAATGGCATGAAATGCGATAATACATAAGAGAAGAATTTTCCTTAGTTGGGTATATTAGCGGAAATAAATCTATGAGCTCTGCATTTCCCATGGAACATTTGTTTACCGTCAACGACATCACTAACCCACAGAACCAGATTTCGATGAAACCCTCTCAGCGTAACACGTGTAACTGCCGAGCACAGGGACTTGAAATGTTATTCGATTCGAATTCTTACGCTATTTAACTGGAAATTTAATATATACGGTTCTGTGGGGCGGCATCAGTATTATCAAGGTCATCGGTGATACATCAGATTTCTTGAGGACATTGATGAACTTGATGGATTTTATTAATTTAGAATAATAGTTGAACATTTATTGATTAGAAATAGAATTATTTCCAAAGCGAATAACATTTGAAAATGGTAATGAACTTCAAAGTTGGCTAAAGTTTTGCCTATGCTACTTATTTTGGCACCACTATAAATGAAGATGTTCAAATTGATTGAGGGAATTTATGAAATTTCATTTCACCGATGTTTTCAAAAACAGAAAAGTATCATTGTAACTTCAGATTTTCATGAAATCACTTAGTATTTTCAAACTGGATAAAGCGGAGTATTACTAAGTTATTGTCATATAGATGAATGAAAACACGTTGCATGTAATTTGCAATTCAAGAGATGAAAATACTCAAATTTCTTTATCTTATATCATAAACGACGTTTTTTTTCTACGTACGTATAACTCATTATCACAGGAGAACGGCTGAAAAAACCGACCACACATATGTATGCTTCGCAGTGAACATTATCAATCAGATCAATTTTCCAGATCTGAACGATAACATACAAAATCTCTTGAAATATATTCTTTTATATTTTCTAGGAATAATATATTCTGTAGAAATAATGGCACTTACATATGAGCGTCACCGGAATCGAAATTCAATAAAAAGCAATTTTATTCGCACGGGCAGGCAGTTATCCTTCGTATTGTTGTTTGCAGTGCTTTATTATCATTTAGTAATAAGAAAATGGGTATTAAGGGTTTTGCGGTATTTACGTATGAACGCCACCGGAGTGCAATTTTCATTATGAATTTATTTTTTCATATGGAAATTTATTCTAGAGTCAATATAACGGAGAAGAAGTCTCCATCTAACGAGGAAAAGGAACCGAGGCGACACGGTCCGAGTCGTCCGTCGACCAGCCATCGGAAGCGACACTCTCGCAAGCAAACCACCGATTGCCCGGTTAGTTTGAAACATAGAAGACGATCCTTTAGTTCGGTCTGACCGAGCTTTAGCGAATGTGGGTAAAAATTTGGGTTAAAAAATCCGATTGCGCATCGTTTCTGCAATGAAAGGTTTTTCCAGTTGGAGTTAATTTCAATAATTGGAATCAACTTTGACGACATTGACATTCATATTTCGTTACTGTGGAAATAATGCACATCTTTATAAATGACGAGAATCCCTAAATGTGGTCGCAAAACGGAGAACGAGAACGGATCGCCCGGATTAGAGCTGTCTTTATTTTGCTGTGTTTGTCTATGGCTGTAGATCAATGTAACGGCGAGAAAAATTAATTTTTTTAATAATTTGAAATTTTTTGAAAAATTTTGAAGAAAGAATGAAAAATTCGGAAAAAACTGAGTTCCCATATTTTCCACAGTAATAAATACCTACCTTCGATAGAACATACGAGTGTTTGCCGATTATTTTCTATTTTGTGTTCAAGATACGACCGCACTGTTAACATAGAACTACGAAATGATTGCGGAAGAGCACAAATATAAAGAAATTCAATAATAAAATTCTTTGACAAAAATATTTGATAGCGATTTCACTTAGTGAGGAATGCGAACGTTTCGCGAAGCAATTTGAGTACATTGTTAAATTAATTCTAAGCATTTTCATGTATTGTTGATTGCTCGCTATCTAGACCTCTGAAATTTAAATACTAAATAGTTTTTCAGTATCTCTTAGCAACATTACATTTCCAAGGCAGAACGAAACATTTCAGAAGATGCAGAACAACAGAAAATCCGAACAAAATATATTGTGTAGTGAGGGAGATGAAAGCAACAGCATCGAAGGGTTGTATCCGAGACACGACCGCTTAGGACGTAGGATTACGTAATCTTAATTTTTGTTTTAAATCTGTTGGTTTATCATTTCGGATATTATTTACGAATACGGCGAAATCTCATAAGAAATTCTTTAGTATAAAGTGCCGGGGATTCTGAAAAGGCTTGCGTGGTTTTGTGGAATAATTTCGAGAAGCAATGATACTTTCTTGCCTTTACGTGAACAATACACTAATTGATCACATGTCGCAATTTGTTTCTTTATATCAATGCACGCATTGCACTGAGTATTTACCGAGAGACATCTTCCGTGCATAAACACGCGTCATCAAAACATCAAACACGCATCTACAACATAAACCGCAAGACGAGCAGAATAAGCGACCTTTGTTGTTTCGGGCACAGATTCTAAGATTTTTTCTCAGAGGAGATGCAATACTTATACGCTAGTTTTCGTTGTTTCTATTCTAGCGGCTACTGAGTTGCTCGTTATTGATAGCTTTGTTCGGGAAAACACAAATGCACAGAACAAATGTATGGGGAAATAAGAATGCTTCCAATTTTCATCAAATTAAACCGTTCACACATCAGGGTACTGTAATATATAGCATAACAAAAAAAATCTTAAGGAATTTCCGATTCGATTGGTATGCAAATCGTTAAAATCCGTTCGCAGCAAAAGTAGTTATTAACGTTAACTTCATTTCATAAAAACGTGACCTGTTTATTTTGATTTGGCACCCTTAATGTAAGACGAAATCCTACGTCAAAAAAATTTCCACTGAAGAACACAGTTCTCAACGCTTAAAAATACCTTGCGTCACTTTCAACTCGGAAACAACGATTGAAATAAAGAAATTTGAATAAACGATTGAAAAAAATAACAAATCAGGCATTCAAGATTCATTATTCATCCAACCAGCCACCGGACGGCAGCAAGACTTTCCAAATGGTATTGCCCAAGGACAGGTTATTTAGTTTGGTTTCTAAAATTTTGTCTATTTCAAGGCCAGAGGCGAATGAACTTAGTGACTCGCAAAAGGACCTATTCTCGTACTACAAACAGTGCGGGGATTACACATTGGTCTCCCACTACCGTTATCTATTTTATAACGCATAAAATCTCTCGCATAGATGCTCTCGTTTTAGAAATTTTAAACATACACCACAGTACAGATGCAAAAATACAGAGAAGCTCTTCACTCTCTGGTGAAGAGTTTCTCTGTATTTTTGCATCACATCATTTTTGAATCTGTACTGTGGTGTATGTTTAAAATTTCTAAAACGACATGCAAACGACGCGGTTCCCCACACAGAAAAAAAGCAGCACCTTACTGTGCGATATCTCATTCATTTTCAGCAAAACAGCTGTGTGTGACATCAGCATTGAGAAAGACTGGAGCAAGACGACTTGATGATAATGATTTGAATTAGAAAGGATTGAAAAAAAGTTTTAAAGGTTATTCGCATCTGGCCTTGAAAAAGACCAATTTGGCAAACTAAACTAAACATTCGGCCTAGAGAAACGTCTTAAGGTCATTTCGAAAGCATCGCTGCCTGTCACACCCCTCCAGTGAATGACGGACCTGCCAACACTTCACCTTGATTCGCCAAACCACCTGCACCCAGCCCTGGTTGACGAACTGTCACCCGCACAAAAGGTAAAGCAGAGTACATAAAAAGTGAGCAATAGCTAACGTGAGCAATACAATTATAAAGTTACGTATAAATTACAAAATTATATAGTTAGAAGTATTGTAATACTCCAGTCGCCAGTGCCCAGAGATTAGCCTCTTTTTGATTTCGTCACATACGAAACAGAATACATATTACAATTGCCACGCTAAAATTACAATTTATTTGTGCAACTACGGAGAGAATTACTACAGATTAAAAGCAAACACTAAACGAATTTAATGGGGGTCTTCGTAGCCACTTGGTTACGCGTTCGCTTACTAAGCGATCGATCGTGAGTTCAAACTCAGGGCCCTCAATTGACCATCTTTGTGTTGTTAGAGAATAACTACGTCCACGCAACCATCATCATCAGCTATGGGGATCGATCCACGGTGGAACAAAGATCGATTCATCCATACAACTGCTCTGCTCTGCAAGAAACATCGGGCTGCTGTTCTATAAATAACCCAACAATGATCAATATCAACTGTCTCCGCTGTCCGGTCTGCTGAACAATGGAAGAACAGATCGAATACCCTTACGCCTAAATGGCTACTACAGTGTAATTTACCATAATGTAATGGAACAGAAAACCTAACGCCTAAATGGCTACTACTACTGTTGTGTAATTTACAATTTTTAGAAACATAAACATATGTACATGTACACGATAAAAAAAACCGGCTCTGTTACAGATAAAATGCTAATGAGCCTGATAAATAAATAAATGGGATAAAAAAAATAAACGAATTTAATAACATCCTGTAAATAAAAAGTGTTATAAAATCGGAAAATTTGCTTTCTATGCAGTTGCTTGCGCAACACTGATCTGGTCGCTATCTAAATGACTGATTAGTGAATACTGTAATTTTAAATTGAAAATAGTAAATCAATGAGCCCAATGAATGAATACAATGAAGCAAAGATTGCAATAATTTCTTCTTTTTGGCTTTTAAGAGGGTTTAAACTTCTCAGTTAGTTCACCTCTAGTTGCAATATTTTCTCTATCCATATTGTCCGTAGAACGAATGCTGCATTTAGATTTCGAGCGACCGATTTACGTTCATATGATTAGCAGTACCTCGTTGATACATACTCGGCCACGGGAATACAATAGAAAAATGTGTATTCTTCCAATTTTGCTTAATCTAAAACATTTATGGGTTAGGGAACCGTAACATATAACTTACCAAAAATTAGAAAATTTCCGATTCGAATGGAATGCAAACCATAAAAATCCGTTCAGAACTGAAATAAAGGGTATGTGACACACCCAAATTGCATCACGGAAAAAACGCTGTAGAAATTCGCCCAGTGGACCGATCCTTTTGAAAATTTTAGACAGTAAAATAAAAACTATTAAACAACTTTTTGCATTTTTATTTTATTCATACTTCGAGCCCAAGCCCGTATGCTCGCACCTTCCTCTTTACCCCGTCCATAAGGTTCTGTACAACGTCAGGTTGTAGTTTTTTTTCAACAGAAATCCATTTTCTCTTGAAGTCCGCCTCCGATTTGACAACTTTTGGGTTCTTCCGGAGGGCCTGCTTCATAATCGCCCAATATTGCTCTATTGGGCGAAGCTCCGGCGCGTTGGGCGGGTTCATTTCCTTTGGCACGAAGGTGACCCCGTTGGCTTCGTATAACTCCAACACGTCCTTTGAATAGTGGCACGAAGCGAGATCCGGCCAGAAGATGGTCGGGCCCTCGTGCTGCTTCAATAGTGGTAGTAAGCGCTTCTGTAGGCACTCCTTAAGGTAAACCTGCCCGTTTACCGTGCCGGTCATCACGAAGGGGGCGCTCCGCTTTCCGCAAGAGCAGATCGCTTGCCACACCATGTACTTTTTGGCAAACTTGGATAGTTTCTGCTTGCGAATCTCCTCCGGAACGCTGAATTTGTCCTCTGCGGAGAAGAACAACAGGCCCGGCAGCTGACGAAAGTCCGCTTTGACGTAGGTTTCGTCGTCCATTACCAGGCAATGCGGCTTCGTCAGCATTTCGGTGTACAGCTTCCGGGCTCGCGTCTTCCCCACCATGTTTTGCCTTTCGTCGCGGTTAGGAGCCTTCTGAACCTTGTATGTACGCAGGCCCTCCCGCTGCTTGGTCCGCTGGACGAATGAACTTGACAAATTCAGCTTATTGGCGACATCCCGGACCGAACTTCTCGGATCACGTCTAAACTGCTTAACTACGCGCTTGTGATCTTTTTCACTGACGGAGCATCCATTTTTGCCGTTCTTCACCTTCCGGTCGATGGTTAGGTTTTCGAGGTATCGTTTTAGTACTCTGCTGACCGTGGATTGGACGATTCCCAGCATCTTACCGATGTTCCGATGTGACAACTCCGGATTCTCGAAATGAGTGCGCAAGATTAATTCACGACGCTCTTTTTCGTTCGACGGCATTTTTCCAAATTTACGAAAAATTGACAGTGAAGCATGGCCAACGTGATCTATACACTCTTATCTGATTATAAGCGAAAGCTGAAGATATAATTCCTAAAAATTAAATTTCTACAGCGTTTTTTCCGTGATGCAATTTGATGTGACACACCCTTTAAATATTAGCAGTAAAACTATTTGATAAAAAAACGTGACCTGTTTTCTGATTTCGGTACGATTTCTGCGATTACCGCAAACTGCGCTGTATCTTTGGTCGTTCCTTTGACGATGATATTTAACAGTTCAATAGAACAGAGATGCTTTCCAAGTTTATGGAAAACAGCTTCAATGATTCTGGCAGTTTATACAATGTTGTCAATTACAGGTGAATTTCGATTCTCAGTTGTTTGGGAAAAGTTTTGGAATCTCTAATGCACAACGTCATGCTTAATGCAGCAAAGCCGATTATCTCTGACTATCAGCGAGGATTCATACCACACCGTTCAACTGTGACCAACCTAATGTGCTACTCCAACATACTATTCCATGAAATCGAACGGCGAAATCAAGTTGATTCCGTTTATATCGACTTCTCGAAAGCCTTCGACACTGTACCGCACGCCTATGCAGTCGAAAAATTGCAACACATAGGCCTCCCTACGTGGATTACGGAATGGCTAATGTCATATTTAACAGATCGGAAGGCATTCGTACAGCTGAATTCGTCGCGATCCAGCACATTCAATATACCATCTGGTGTACCAGATGGTATATTGAATCCCTGGTGCACAGGGAAGTGTGCAGGGTCCATTGATATTTGTCCTATTCATCAACGATTTATGCTTTCGTATATGCTCCGGTAAGCTACTATTTGCTGACGACCTTAAAATCTTTCGAGTCATCGCTTCTCCATTAGACTGCATATTATTGCAAACCGACATTGACGTTGTTCTGAGCTGGTGCAGAGAGAATGGTATGAGTGTGAACATAAATAAGTGCAAAACGATCACCTTTAGCCGCAGTCGATCTTCAGTCTCACACCAATATCTGATCAACAATACTCCATTGGAACGCGTACAGTCCATTCGCGACTTGGGAGTTATAATGGACTCTAAACTTCGTTCTCATGAGCACGTTTCCATCAGTATTGCCAAAGCTTTTTCCGCACTTGGATTTATTCACCGTAATGCTGCTCAACTAACCGATGTTTATGCACTGAAATCGCTTTTTTCGCATTAGTGCGTAGCATTATAGAATACGCTGTTCCGGTTTGGGCACCTTACCACACGTATCAGATAATCCGCATTGAACGCATCCAGAAGGTGTTTATACGTTTCGCACTTCGAAACCTGCCTTGGAATGATCCACTAAATCTTCCTGACTACCAAGATCGTTGCCGCTTGATTAATCTCGAGCTCCTGTCGGTACGACGACTAAGGCTGCAATAGCTGTTCATATTCGACGTCCTGACGAACAACATTGACTGTCCTGATATACTACGTGAAATTCCACTTATTGTACCCCCTCGCCAGCTGCGACACTCCGCTCTAATCGCCATTCCTAGGCACAGGACTAATTACGGATACAACAGTTCTCTATGCTCATGTCTCAAAGCTTTCAGTGCCATCTGTGATAAATTTGATTTCAATATAACCAGACAATGTTTCATCTGTAGACTTAAAAATTTAGTATAGGTTAGGATTAGTCTGTACGGTGCCACCGAAGACCGAATACAAATAAATAAATAAATAATAAAATTACTGAAAGTCGTGGTCTTGTGTATAATATAATAATAAATAGATAATGATTTCATATTCATATTTTCATTTTTATTCACTAAATTGTCGACAGGATTAGCCCCAATGATCGGATTAAATATAATTAATAGATATTGATTCTACTAATGCCACTTACTTAACTAGACAGCCAACTAATGTGTAAGTGTGTAATATGTAATAATTTGTAATGTGTCAAACCCCATCATTCTCATCTCATGTTACCCAAATTAGTTTTTAACATACAAAATGTTAATGGGCCACCAGAAGAGTCCGGTGGGTCGCAGTATGAGTATAGTTGATCTAGATACTCAAATTAACTCGTTGTTTTTTTTCCAAAATGTATATTGTTGTTGAGGCGCTTCTTCATATGCGATTGATCGTCAGGTGTGTATGCAGTTTCCGATTACCATAGTTGATCCCCGGAGCGGGTTTGCAAATGGCATAGAATCGTCGCGATGATTAAATATAAAAACCATTCAACACCATTTGCACCTCACATGGCACCAGTAATCCATCGACTCATCTCAAGCGACTTATCGTGTTTCTCTTTTGCTTTTTGTTATTGCCCTGTCTCTTTTTTATTGCTGATCGACGCTGACTTGAACCCAACACTTTATGTTGCTCTATCTGCTCCGAGCCCTCCCCCACAAATCGCCAAGTAAACACACAGCATGGAAGGTTCGTTCGCGTGTTTGTTTTTATTACTGACCCATTATGAAACTCATACGCACGGCCGACCCCATCAAGGGGGAACTCTGTTTACCACACACCACACTCATCACAGCCGTGGGTCTCAGTCAAAATTTTGGGAAACTTCCTTTTATTTTAAGAACCACTCAGTACTCGACTTCTTTACCTATTTATATAGTAGAAATACCTCTTCTTAGAGCGTCGGTTCGGAATTATTTTGCAAACGTGGCGCGCTTGGTGCGGCTGAAATAGTTGCGGGCTGCTAAATATAGCGTTTCCCCTAGCGCGAAAAGCAAAACTATATACTATGATTGAGGAGGAGAACAATAGTGTACGAGAATAGGCCAGATAAAAACAATTACAAAATGTTCGATTGTTCGAGGACGGGGATGGCGACCAATGGTCTACTAATTCGTGCAACGATGCGCGAACAATAGGATCGTGGGACGCCACGTTCTACTTTTTGGAAAGCGATTAACCTGAAAGGTTAATTAAAATCAAAGCATCGGTCAGTCAGATACTGTAATGATTCAATTTATTTTATTGTATCATTGTTCCAACGCGGTGGTGCACTTTTTTTTATTTGGTGTGTACATATTTATCGCTATCTGGTGCATCACCAAGTGTGGGAAAAACGCGAGAAGGTGTTTGTTTGTTTCCGTAATGAGCTCTCGACCACAACCAGTGGGCGCGCGCATTTTTGTTGCCGTCTTAGGAGTAAATATTTAGAAATCCACCGCGGGCCAATAGTGACGATGAGGCGCTTCTACGATCGACGGGAAACATCCGAGCTCATGATCGTACGATCGCGAGAGCTGAAGAGCGCGCAAATGCGTAGCGTGGTGTGAGGTTCATTCACCTGTATTTCTTAAGCTGGGATACCTATCGTGTTGCTTCGGCGGAAGGGCTGTGTAGCGTAAATGCCGCAGACTACCAGTTTCCTCAGTAAAATCCCGGTTTTGAAACAGCTTTCAGATAGCTCCTCACAAAATGCGTTTCTGTCTTCACTATTCACCTTCAGGTGCCCTTCGAATAGTAGTATAGTCAAGATGAAACCCAACATTGGTTTGAAACAACAAATTGTGTGTTGCACAATAGGGAAAAGCTACTCAAGATTCGATTATAAGTCACATCGGAAAAAGAAAACCTAGAGGGCAAGTGAATGCGGCAGAAAGATTGAGTTGAATGTCTATTAAAGCACAACGCGCGCTCTTTGAAAGAGAGAAAACGATGGAACGAAAAAGGAAAGTTTTACTTGCTTCAATTATGTTGTGGACAGCGGGATTCAGAGTAACTAAACTTTTCATCAGCATGGAAGCGCATATTATTGAAATAAGTCGCACCATTCTGCAAAAATGGCGAGTGGAACAAACTATAAATATTTTTTTGATTTTTTACTAATTTGATTACGCTGAAAATCACTCAATTTTCCGCTCATTTAAGGTGAAGGTGGAAGGAGCCATTGTAGTAGTATAGGTAAAAGCACGTGTTTTCATGGGGCAATAATGTTTGTCATAGAAGAGCAAATCACACAGTTTGTTTTGATTTTTGTACGTAGTCAATTCACTTATCAGACTGTGTGGCGCTTCTCTGACACGAGTCTTAGAATACACTTGAAAAAAAAAACAATTCAATACTGAAGTAAAATATATGAACGATTTGTTCCAATGAACAATCGCAAATATAAATATATATAAAAGGTGTATTTGCATATGAAGTAAAATTCCGATCATACGCGAGTGTAACATTTATAACATGGGAATTGGGGCTCTTTTGGTATTAACAAGTTCTTCCGCGCAGTAACTCGATATTGATAATTTCTTAATATTTTCCTTCGTTGATCATATTTTCTTCACATGTTCACGTAAGAGAGCTTTAACCTTTCTCTTCGTTGGCCGAGGCATTTTGATTGAATGTAATACTTTTCCGTTTACTATTTTTGGCAGCAAAGGCAGCCGTGGCAGTGTTCCGAGCTCTGCAATACAGTTCTCTTAACCGATGTTAAAGTTGCTATAACTTACATTATAGACCCATTAAACGTAAAAATAATAATTGTATTGATATCAACAAAATTTTATTTAATTGATATTCATTACATGAAACGCTATGAATCAGGAGTAACATTTTATTGAGTGGTTTTTATAGCTGTTTCGATGATGTTGTCTGGCATGAGTGTCGAAAAAATAACGATGCTTTCACCAATACAAACGAAACCATTGTGGAAAATTGAAAAATGAAAATTTAACTTTTAACAATAATATCTTGTGAGTAATCGATTAGAGTTTGGTTGATATTATTTGATGGGAAGTGTGCGAAAACGATCATTTTCTACATACTGCTTCACAAAATAATTGAATTACGGTCAAGAGGTGAGGGAGGTAGATGAAAGAAATGAGCGCCATTGTGGCATCCTTCCACCTTCACCTTAATGGAGCGAAGGGTGAAGATTGTTCCCTTCTCACTCGTTTGCCACCCAATTCGAAAGTCTCTTCCACTAGTTGTCGTTTTTTGGCGCGCAGTAAAACTCTGTTAACTGCGATTCAAATACAACATCCACATCACGTTCACGTTCCGTCACGTCACGTTGCGTTTGCATAACAACTGCTTGGAAGAATAATTGACGCAACGTGACGGGACGGAACATAAACGTGACGTGAATGTTGTATTTGAATCGCACTTTATTGAAATGTTTATTTCCTCCCATTCAAAGAAAATACATATATCATTCGACTCGATCACAACCTGTAATAACCAGTACAGGTCGGACTCGATTATATATAGTCGACCATTTTTTTTCAACAATTATTTTCAAATCCTATACATAATCGAATCTCAAGAAAACAATTTTTTCATTAATGTATGAATTTCAAACATTAATAGAAAAATAGCATTTTTGTGATTCGATTATGTATTGGATTCGAAAATTAACGTTGAAAGTGAAATTGCGATTATATATAATCGAGTCCGACCTGTATTACATAACCTGCTGGAAACACAGCAACACCCAAAATAACGACAAATAATGAATGGAGGATAGCGTGGTCCCAAAATACAATACGCAAACCGTAAATCAAAACACGCATTTTATTGATATTTTGACGTAGGACTACGTCTTTCATTAACACATTGCTGATCGCTCACGAGTTTTCTCGTAATTCGCGTTCCGTCTGTTACGGATGGATCACGAAATAACCCGTGTTTTCTACAAGGTTAAATCCTTGGTTTGCCAAGAATCTAACAAGGCCTACCGATGACTCGTCTTCGTCTCATCCAGATCGAAGGAAACGATCTAATTCGTGGAATCCGAACAAATGAAGAGTTCAAGTTTTCCCCAAAACGTCCGGTCCTTAATGGTTAAGGGTACCAAATCAAAAAACAGGTCACGTTTTTATGAAATAAAGTTAACGTTAATAATTATTTTCGCTGCGAACGGGTTTTAACGATCTACATACTAATCGAATCGGAAATTTGTTAAGATTTGTTTGATATGCTATACATTACAATCCCATAGTTTGTATATGGTTTAAATTCATGAAAATTAGAAGTAACAATGTAA
This sequence comes from Toxorhynchites rutilus septentrionalis, assembly GCF_029784135.1. Lineage (NCBI taxonomy): Eukaryota > Metazoa > Arthropoda > Insecta > Diptera > Culicidae > Toxorhynchites > Toxorhynchites rutilus. The sequence goes on along the minus strand of NC_073744.1, from coordinate 32,708,736 downwards.
CAAGTTCTTAGCTTTGTTGACGGTTTTGACCGAGAGTCGAGAAATGATTTTACATAAACGGTCACTCTCACGATGTTTCATTTCTATCGCTGCAACTGTGTGCATCTGTTAGACGCGTATTTGATCCTTGTTAAATAGAGATGCACGAAAGATGCCTCTCGTTAAATAAACAAATTGCAACATATGACCAATTAGTGTATTAGTGTATTCACAAATAATATCCGAAATGATAAACCAACATATTTAAAAAAAAAGATTGCGTAGTCCTACGTCCTAAGCGGTCGTGTCTCGGATACAACCCCTCTTAAATTTTAGGGTTTCATCAATCAGACATTTCGTTATTATGGAGCTTTTGAGGCCAATGTTTATTCACCTAATCAACGATTTCCCTTAATGTATTTCCATTAACATTTTCCTTAACAGTTGCACATTAGAGTACTCAAGTTTTGTTCACATTCATTGCAATGAACTTCGAAACCAGGTACGACGAATGAAACAATATTGTGAAATATAAATCAGTAAAGAAAAACATTGGTACACAAAAATTGCTAAAAAAATTAACTTTGAATTATTCTTTTTCGTTCAATATAATTGTGAAGACACTTTTCGTGCCGTGAAATATATTCAAAACAGTCACCTGGCATCCCTGGAAATGAAGTTCAATGTTTTACATTTGATTGTGTTGTTTAGATGTTTTTTTAAATCTAAAATTTTGCAGTTACTGAATTGACTTTCATGGTCGTAGTTGAAAACATACATTCCTCATGCAATATTAGTTTAGCCGTGAAACAGTTTTTGAAGATAAAGGCGGGACAGAAGAATACCGATGCGTTTAATCAACAAGGTGAAAAACACATCAAACAAATTAGACGACTCGACTGATTCATCGGCGAGCGCGACCGAACGGTCGTCGAGCCAGACGAGCTACTCGTATGTTTTTCGTCGAGCTTTGGAATATGAAAACAAACGAGACGAGCGCTCGTCTGCACGCTTATCTTGGTAGCTATATAGAACAATTGAAGAAAAGGAAACGAAACATGTGGTTTCCTGCTGCTGGCATTATTTTGTTTTTCAAATGCGAGTTGTGCTACAAATTTGATATTTGATTATTTTAAATTATTTTTAATCGTACTATCTAAGCTGTGTCCGTAACAATTATGGATAAAGTTTTGACGGAAATTCAAGTAAAAAATATAGAAAAATACTTAAGTTAGGGTGAGGACTATGTCCTCTAAGTATACAAATAACATCGAGTAATAATTTTCATTCAAATGATATCAATTCAAAATTGCTTTTGGGTAAATTGCTCCACAAATACCAATGAATTAGTTTGATTTTTTTTTTTTATATCAAGGCAAGGATTTCAAAATGCATAAGTCGATTTCGATCGAATCGTGAAACCCGATCGACTTTCAAACCAATCGTTTTCCGGAATATGTTTCATGTTTCATGACCCATGCGTTGATCTGCATGGCAAATTTCAATCAGATTTTTGAGTTACAGAAAGATCAATCAATTACGCCCTTTTAAAAAATCAGTCGTAACTTAAATTAGTCATATAACAATGAAAATTGTAATTTTAGGTAGTTTCCATCATCCGTACCAAGTTTCAAAAAAATAGAGGGTCGGGTCAGCAGCCCACATGATCTAATATCACTAGTCACGTCTTTTCATTTGATATCCATATTGATGAGGTTTTGAAATAAAAACATATATCGCCATTTTGTATTTGCATTTTCACAAATAAGTATGTTCTACTAGTCAAACCCTTTTCGTTCGACACCCATATAGATGAATTTCAAAAAATGTCGCCGTTTCGTGATGGCGGCCGTTTTGAATTTGCATTTTCATAAATCACTGTGCTCTACTAGTCAAACCCTTTAATTTGATACCTATATTGACGGGGTTTTGATAAAATATGTAGTCCGCCATTTTGTAGCAGCCGCCATCTTGGATTGGAGATCATGAAATACGCAGTTTTATAACGACGGCAGAGATAAAGGCGTGTTCCAAATTTCAGATCAATCGGTCAACAGGAAGGGGGATAAATTTCTATTGATGTGAGACAACCCTACAGATAAACATACACTCAGGTTTTTGATGTAGGACTACGTCTTTCATTTCTATACCGGGGTGTAAAATCAAAGTTTCGAAACCGAAAGCGTTACGCCGGAGACCGAGATTTTGAGAGTTAATAGCTCCTAAACAACTGAACGAAATGGTATGATAAACACTTTTTTTTTATTAAATCGTTTATTTTTACAGGCTCAGTTACATAAGTTTAAAGGAGCCAAACTCCTATCTGTATAGTTACAAGTATACATAAACATTTTTTATTAATTCTAATGTTAATGAAGTAGAGAACCGATTACTCGCGGCTTGCTCGAGTTTAGAAGGGTGACATTTTGTTTCAGGAAAAGGATGGGATATAAGGATATGTTGACAATGTTCACACTCACATTCATCATACTCAATTCTTAAGCCTATCTTATATCTAACATGTATTTACATTTCACCTTATTCTATTGTTAGTAAGAAGGGATTTGATTTCTCGCGAAGGAAAAGGAAAAGGATAAGGATATAAGGACGATCACACACGAAGATCGATAGCTTTTAGGAAGACATATATTTGGGACATGTAATCAAAGTCTAACCGAGCCAACACATCTCTCACCGGCACATTGGGCTGCCTTCCTCTAGCCCGAAGAGAGTTTTCTAAATTCGATCTGGCAACAAGATACTCCAATGTATTGCTGCCAATTCAGCAATATACACAGAGCAAGGATTCTGAAGACTGTGGGAGGTGCTAAAAATTTCGTTGAACACTCCAAATCCTGTGGACTCATTCATAGAGGACCCATCAGTAAAGTACATATTATCACAATTGACACGCCCATACTTTGCATTGAAGATCGTAGGAACGATCCCCGATCGATGATAATCTGGAATTCCATGGATTTTCTCCTTCATGAACAGATCAAAATGTACAGAGGAATTGATGTAGTCAGGAAAACAAACACGGTTGGGAGTATACGAAGAAGGATCAACCTGCATGGAGATGAATTCATGATATGAGCTCATGAATCCTGAATGAAAATTTAGCTCGATAAGCTGCTCAAAATTTCCGATCACCAATGGGTTCATAACCTTACATCGGATTAGGAACCGAAGAGATAATAAATTGAAGCGATCTTTTAGTGGGAGTAGGCCTGCTAAAACCTCGAGACTCATGGTATGCGTTGAGGGCATACATCCCAACGCAATACGGAGACAAAGATACTGAATTCGCTCGAGTTTAATGAGATGTGTTTTGGCAGCTGATTGAAAACAGAAACTGCCATACTCCATCACTGAGAGAATAGTTGTTCGATACAACATTATAAGATCTTCGGGATGGGCTCCCCACCAGGTGCCGGTAATTGTACGGAGAAAGTTTATTCTTTGTTGGCATTTTTTACTCAGACACTAATATGGGCCCCCAAGTACATTTGGAGTCGAACCAGACCCCAAGATACTTGAATGACATAGCATGAGTGATCGGTTTACCCAAAAGTTGAAGCTTTGGTTTTGCTGGTCTATGCTTCCTAGAAAAAACCACCATCTCTGTTTTCTCCTTGGAGAATTCGATCCCTAGCCCAATGGCCCAGGTTGAAAAATTGTTCTAAGTATCTTGTAAGGGTCCTTGCAGGTCGGATTCGTTTGATCCTACGACAGACACCACTCCGTCATCTGCAAGTTGTCTTAGGCTGCAATTTTGTGTAAGACAATTGTCGATGTCGCTTACATAGAAGTTGTACAAAAGGGGGCTTAAACATGAGCCCTGGGGGAGGCCCATGTAGGAGACCCGATTTACTGTCGAATCCCCGTGAGAAAAGTTCAACTGTTTCTCACAAAGCAAGTTATATAACATATTATTCAACAGAGGCGGCAGACCCCGAGAGTGTAATTTGTCTGACAAAACCTCTATCGAAACAGAATCAAAGGCCCCCTTTATGTCCAAGAATACTGAAGCCATTTGTTTTTTTTCGGCGTAAGCCATTTGAATTTCTGAAGAAAGCAACGCAAGACAATCATTCGTCCCCTTGCCCCTGCGGAACCCATATTGTGTATCTGAGAGTAGGCCATTCGTTTCAACCCATCGATCAAGGCGAAACAAGATCATTTTCTCCAACAATTTCCGTATACAAGACAGCATTGCTATTGGGCGGTACGAATTGAAGTCGGACGCGGGTTTTCCGGGTTTTTTAATAGCTATAATTCGCACTTGTCTCCAATTATCTGGAACAATATTATGCTCCAGAAACCGATTGAATAAATTCAACAAGCGATGTTTCGCCACATCAGGGAGGTTTTTTAATAAGTTGAACTTAATTCTATCCGTTCCTGGAGCCGAATTGTTACAAGAAAGGAGAGCAAGAGAGAATTCTACCATCGAAAACTCGGAATCAAGATCGCACCTATCTTGTGGTATATCTCGAACAATTTTTTGCACAGGAACGGAATAGGGACAAACCTTCCGTGCAAAATTAAAAATCCATCGATGTGAATATTCTTCGCTTTCATTCGATGAAGAGCGATTTCTCATGTTTCGAGCCACTTTCCATAATTTTTTCATTGACGTTTCTCGTGACAAACCTCCCACGAAATTTCGCCAATAAGCACGTTTTTTCCCTTTGATCAAGTTTTTAAATTGATTTTCAAGGTCCAAATACGTTTGAAAATTCTCAATGGTTCCACGTTTCCGAAAAGCTTTAAATGCGTTCGATTTATCCTGATAAAGCTTGGAACATTGGCTATCCCACAATAGATTGGGAGGCCTTTGACGAAAAGTGGAGCCTGGGATGGGTTTCGTTTGAGCGCGAACCGCGCTGTCATATATCAAACGAGAAAGGAAGTTATACTCCTCCAATGGAGGCAAACCATCTCTGGAATTGATGGCTAGAGCAATTGCGTCCGCATATTTTTTCCAGTCAATGTGTCTTGTGAGGTCATATGCCATGTTTATAGATTCAGAAGAATTCGAACCAATGGTGATGGAAATTTTGATTGGCAAGTGATCACTACCGTTGGGGTCCTGGATTACATTCCACTTGCAATCTAACGATAGTGAATTCGAGCGAAGCGAGAGGTCAAGAGCACTTGGGTTAGCAGGAGGTTTAGGAACACGTGTTGTTTCCCCAGTATTCAAAACGGTCATATTGAAGCTGTTACAAAGGTCATATATCATCGATGAACGATTGTCGTTGTACTGTTCCCCCCAGGCAGTTCCGTGAGAGTTGAAGTCTCCCAAGATCAATCGTGGCTCAGGAAGGAGTGAGCACATGTCAACAAGTTGCTTGCGGCTAACCGCAGCTCTCGGAGGCCAATACAAGCTGACAATACAAAGGTCTTTGCCTCTGATGTTTGTATGACAAGCAACAGCTTCGATCCCCCCAATAGGTGGAAGGTCAATTCTAAAAAATGAGTGGCACTTATTGATCCCCGTGTATCTGTCAACACGGTCCAAGCGTATAATATTAAAATCGTGGAAAGAGATATCATCTCGCGAAGAAAGCCAAGTTTCGGACAGAGCAAAAACGTCACAATTGAAGTTATAAATTAAACATTTGAATGTATCAAATTTAGGGATAAGACTACGACAATTCCACTGTAAAACAGTGATATCTCCGACCTCTCTATTTGAATTAGACATCAAGAGAGATAATCATTGCAAGGAGGGGCCAATGATAAACACTTCATTCGAAAGATAAAATGTCTACGCGTTCTATACTTGTTACTTTCTGATCCAAAAACTTGTTTCAATAGTCTTAAATTTGCTTTCAAAACAGGCTATTGAAATCACCAATCGGTATATAAGCGAGCACCGCTCGGAAATCCACTCAGTTCTAATTGAACAGCGATTGGAGCATGTTGTCGCTGTTGTGGTGAAGCTCTTCATTTATCATGAAAGCGCGGATGAACGGTGTCACCAAGAGCCTGTTTGTGCACCTTAGGCCAGAAGGGAATCCATTAGGAGGAGAGTGATGCCACAAACGGTTCCCCGGGAAGATCTCGAAGCAGCCGCTACACACACACACATACACGCGCGGAATTCTTTCCGTTTGGATGCCATTCAGCATCGAGAAAGATCCGGAAAATAATCTGCCAGTTCCTCTGGGAATTTAAAAATACATTCATGTGAAAGAGTTTATTTGAATGTTTTCTATCCATGTAACACTGTGACCAAATATGTTTCAATCAAGTGCTATTAACAGATGGTTATCGAGTTAGCATAAACCGCTGGTGGGCTTCCAGTATCGAGAAAAATGTGGAAATATCCAATCGTTACTGAAATAATCTGCCAGTTCCTCTGGGAATTTAAAATTACATTCATGTGAAAGAGTTTATTTTAATGTTTTCTATCCATGTAACACCGTGACCAAATACATTTGGTTTTGTGATTTTTCAATCAATCGCAATTAACAGGATAGCTTCTGAAGATTATTCTTCCCCATCAGTAGGATATTTCCGTATCCAATATTGGATGCATGAAACCTTGTGCCTCCAACGTAACGCTCTCGTTTTCGAAGTTCTCCAAATATTCATTCATTCAGAATGAATTCAGATTCAACTTCAAACAAATGATCTCTAAATCAACGATAGTCCTACGTCACCCTTGCGGTTATACCATAGATATAACCCACTTCCTTTTTTTACGCGGGGGATACGTGCCTCGTTAAAAAAAACGCGTTAATTGGAAACTCCGCGTAAAAAACCGCGTTAATTGGATAATCCGCGTAAAAAAACCGCGTTGATTGGAAAGACGGCGTAAAATAACCGCGTTAATTGAAAAATCCTCGTAAAAAAAACCGCGTTAATTGGAAAATCCGCGTAAAAAACCTGAGTGTACGATACTTACAATAGCTCATGCTAAATAAAACCGTTTAAAAGTTTAAAAACTATATTTTTGTGTTTTTGATTTTTTGATTATTCTACATATCCCATATTTACATTTGAGTGTCTATTCTATCAAATTCCGTTTGAAAATCCTATTCTAATTCAACGAGCGATCAAAAAGTCTTAAAGCAATTGTATTGGAAGAAAGAAGCTCCTTAAAGGGAAATCTCCATTGAGAACCAACAAATATTTGTCGACATGATTATTGCATATTCACGAAGTTGTGGTGGACAGCTTATTTTTACAATGGTCCGGTCTTTTGAAAACTAAATCGTCTGCGAAGGGGTTACAACATGCTGTATTCACTTGAATAGCACAATAATTCTTGTAACACAATGTTCGGAAGCATAGTGTGGAATAATCTTATTTCAAAGAAATATACCATATGTAGATTTTCAAATGACCATAAAAACTGCCAATAGTAATCATTCCCGAGCGAGAAGTATTACTCAAATTGGACAGGCATAACACATAGTGCTTGATGGACTTATACCGAGAACATTCAATTGACTTCATTACTTTATCGCTCTTGGAATGTAAGTGGAAGTAAAACAAGGCGCGGTGAGTGTTGCTACCGTCGTTTTGCCTAAGGATAGCTCATATTGTAGCGCGAAAGCTAAACCAAAACATCGCTATGTTTCACAATGTTTGCGGTTTTGATGACTCCGAGTGACTTGTAGTTGTGACGTGACGTCGCTATCTGGCGATCGCATAGCGCTCAAATGTGTGCGTTTGAGACTCTGTTCGTTGAGCATTTGTGCTGCCGGCAGTTTAACAGTAGATCCGCTCACGCGGTCTGCTAGCATTTGCATTAGTATTTCTAGCCAAGTGGGGAATTTATCCTCTGCATACCATGATATTCAAGTGAACCTAGCCAAATGACGGCTATGCCGGCAAATTTTATTTAACAGAACAACCACTCCGGTAGGCATGTATGTATGTTCACACACATTGTCAGCCCGAATGAATGTAGACTAAATTATCAATTCCCTCGGAAAGCTGACATGAATCGATGAAATGCATCATTTCTTTATGCACAGCACTATCCCATGGAATGCGCGATATTGCTCGATTTGCATACTGATCGGTGAAAGTGGATGCCTCGGTCATGCTTCTCATGCTACGAATCATGCGATCATACCTGTCTAACAAAGTATCTTTTACTTCTACCATCGCAGGAACCAGCGGAAGCATCAACTCGACACCTAAACCCTCAAAGCTTCAAACATAAGTCATCCAGCTAGAATGTCACTGCAGGTGCAATCGAGCCAGCAGCCGGTGTCTTCCTCGGGCCGTCGTACACCACAGGTGTATCAGAATTTCGGCTCCACCAACAACACCTCCCCATCGTCCAATGGGAACAACAACGGTAACAAATCGAGCTCCCGGTCGTCTTCCAGATCATCCAACAGTGACAAGCAAAACCAGGTAACAGCATCACCAGAAGCGGTCACCGCGGAACAACCTGCACCGAAAGAAAGTCCAAAGTCATCCGTTGCTCCCGCAACTCCAACAAAAACAGCAGGTGCTGTTGCGCCAGCTACAGCAACAGCCTCGGCAAAGGTTGAAACAAACGGCAAAAATACTGTAAACGCATCCAAAGCTGACAAACAAAAGGACGAAAAAGTGAGTACCACCGCAACTAACGGAAGCTCCGGAAGCGAGAAGGAAAGCAACGGGAAAAAGGAAGAAAATGTCGCACCAGAAACAGTACCCGCACCGGAAACTCCCAAAAAAGAGGAGGAGAAGGAGAAGAAAGTGAAGGACAATCCGAGATCAAGCCCACGTACGACCCCCCAGAAGCTACAGTTGGAATCCATCCCTGTTGAGCAGCCCACCACTCCGGAAAGTGCCGGTAAGAAACCCAGGGAATCCCCGGTGTTGGTCACTCCAGAGCAAGGCAAGAAAACAAAACACACTTTGCTAGCCACGAAAGCTCTGAAAGCAGCTGTCACTGCCGAGGGTGACGAGATGGAAGCTCTGGTCGTGGAACCATCCGAGTACGAAGATTCTCCGATACCCACACGTACCGGTGGGAAGACAAAACTATTGAAATACGGTGCTGGTCCCCCAACACGGGCACGAATCAGTCCGTTCCGCGTTAACCAAGCAAACGCCGCCGTTGCTACCGCCAATCTCAGCACTGTCAGTGAAGGACAGAACAGTGCCAGTGATTCGAAAGAAACATCACCATCGATGGAAATGGACTTTGACCGTCCCCTGCGCGCCATTAGTGGCCGCCGATCAACTCGACCCATCTCAGACATTAGATACACATATCGCAAATCAGCCGACCTCAATGATTCCGTCTCGAGTCTCAACGTGACCATTGGATCTGAGATACACAACGACAGTCTGCGCACTCCGGCTCCAGGATCATCTCGCAAGCGCAAAGCAATGACTCCCGAATCTACTTCGGACGCTGTTGACGTGAAGGAAATCGTTGATAGTCCCAAACGTGGTCGGCTCGATTTCAGTGGACTCCTGGGAATGGTTTCCAGCCCGATGACCATGCTGAAGAACCGTCTCTCCCGCGTCAGACTCCACGCTAGCACGCCAGTGGCCAAGCTTAGCTTCGATGAAGATGATCTCACCAGATGTGTTACGGCGGAAGCGACGACCACCACGGCGAACATCTCCGGTGAGGAAGCCAAAATGGATGTTGAATCATCGGCGGAGGAAGAGACAAAGGCAAAGCACGTTGAAGAAGGTGGCGACCAGAAGAAAGACACTGAAACCGAAACGCCCAAGGATGAACAAAACGAATCCGCCACCGAGAAAGTCAGAGAGGACGTATCGGGAGACGCGCCAGTGGTGGTTAGAGAGATCACCGAGAAACAGCGACAGTATTGCGCTATCATGTAAATCGACCGAAATGTGCTCCCTGTATCACAGCTTTCACTCTTCGTTTGCTTAAATAATACACTGTAGTTTTTACTTCGCATGCAATATGTGCGTGCTGTTTCGTAAAGTATGCATTGAACGATGTTTTCAATGGTAATAAATGCTGGTTTGCTGAAAAAACCATGAATAAATTTTACCTCACACAGGAGGAGTCATAGTTCTTCTATGTGTCTACAAGATATTTTTAGTTTGTCTATTTTTTTCGTCTCCACATTTTATTTTGCTCTTATATGATATGTAGTGAAACCACAAATACGAACAAGAAATTGTTATATAAGCATAGTAAACTCAATCGTCATAAGTAACCGGCATCACTTCCGGATCGAGCGTTCGAAAATTAAAGCTAAAATAGATCACTTAGAAAGAAACATCCTTGATAAGGATACCTACTTAGAAAAAATAGATGTATTTCCCCCAAAAAAAATGGGACGCGAAAAAATTAAAGTTGCAAAAACTGCACGGAAGAATTATCAGTCGAAATTCGGTGATACTAAAACAAACAATAGCGGAAGTTTTTTTAACCACGGAACGATCAATAGTTTCATAATAAAACACATGGCAATCCAAGCATTGGTTAGAATATGTAGCGTGGCAATAGGAGATGAAACATAAAATCCTAAAAAAAATATGTAACATCGAGAAGAACAAAAAACAATCATAAAAAAGACAAAATAAACTTAATTTTGTAGAAAACAAAACCTTTTTTTTAAATTAAATTTTTGAATAGGAGGAGAAGGGTGTATTTTTAGCCCTTCTACTTTCAACATCTAGTCTCACTCGTGCACTTTTGCATATCATAAGGTGTTAGGATCTGAGCCTGATTTTTCCTGAGTAGAGGAAGGCGTTCAGAACTGTTTCACTGAACGTCAGCTAACCGACTGCACACGCTCCAGTTGGGGGCTGTACATATACCACGTAGATAGAAAAAGCACGATTTTGGACAAGCGCTGATATTCTTACTGTTTACTAGCTGGCCCGGCAAACTTCGTCCCGCCCAAATATTATTTTTCGTTATCACATCCACGTTTTCTTACTAAGCGCATGTTCACGGGCCCAATCGCAGAACTGTTCATTGATTGATCTTTAAAGTTATATTTCACCATAAAATTTCAGTACTTCTACCAAAACAGAAAATATGATAGAACAGCCCTAAATCGGACAATTCCTTTCTCGAGTTTTGCTCTTACCAACACATTCGGCGATCCATTTTTATTTATATAGATAGAAGACGATATAGGAGTGCGTTTTATCACATTAAAATCTATTCCCACTTCAATTTCGTTAGGGCAAACATCAAATGGACTAACAACGCTGGTAGAACAGATGCGAACTGAATTTTTCGAATTTTCCCATTTTCCTTCAGTTTTCCGGAAATTTTCAATTGTCATGTTTGGTTGGAATATTTGCATGATTTTTATGGGACCTCCTCTCGTTTCCAGAGAAGAGAGGGGTGTCATACTATCATAGAAACATTTCTCGTACCCAAAAACCTTCACATCCCAAATTTGGTTCCTTTTGCTTGATTAGTTCTTGAGTTATGCAGTAATTTGTGTTTCATTTGTATGGCAGCCCCCCACTTAGAGAGAAGGGAAGGTGAATCTAACCACCGCAGTGCCCCCTAAAACCTCCACAAGCCAAATATGGCTCAATTTGCTTTAAAGTTCTCGAGTTATGCAGAACTTTGTGTTTCATTTGTATGGGAGCCCCCTTTCAGAGAGGGGGAGGAGTTTCGAACTACCATAGAAACGTTTATCGATCCCTAAAACCTCTATATGCTAAGTTTGATTAATTTTTTTTTATTAGTTCTCGAGTTGTTCGGCAACCTCCCCATCCCCCCTCTTTAGAGAGGGGAAAGGAGTGTCAAACTACCATAAAACATTGATTGCTCCCCTAAAACCTCCATATGCCAAATTTGGCTTCTCGAGTTATGCAAAAGCTTGTGTTTCATTTGTATGGCAGCCCCCCTTAGAAAGGTGGGAGGAGTGTTGAACCACCTTAGAAAAGTTTCTTGGCCCCTAAAACCTTCACATGCCAAATTTGGTTCCGTTGATTAATTCTCGAGAAATGTAGGAATTTGTGTTTCATTTGTAGGGCAGATCATTCTCTCCCCCCATCAGATAGTGGTGAGGGGTTTCGAACTATCATAAGAACCTCCACCGACCTCAAACCTAAACCGATCGACATGAAAATTGGTATGTAGGGGTAACCAATTTTCATGTCGATCGGTTCAGCAATTTCCTAGTCCATAAGAATCAGACAGACAGACAGACATAGAAATCCATTTTTATAGATATAGATATAGATATAGATATAGATATTCATGAATTCCTTCGTGTCATTTGAAGTTATGATAAATGCACGGCCCGTTTACATATACATACAGCCATTTCATGCCAAACCGATATAGTGGTTCTCAGATTTTCGTGAAAAGTGGTAATTTTGTTCTTTATCACAAAACATTAGACCCGTATGTGGGAAATGTGATGAGTCGGTTTAAATTCTATCAAATTTGAAGAATTATGTTCGACACTATTATTTGAAACACCTTTTGGATTTCAGTTCGGAGGATTGAAAGTGTGGATGAAATAACACACAAATATACCCTTAGAAAAATCCTCGGTCGAAAACTACTAAATACATTTGGTAATGCAAAATTAGTAGAATGTACAAATTTTTTGTACATATTGTCAACAAACCCGCATCCCTACCAGAGATTAGTGTATTTTACTCGATAACATTAGTAAGCTTGGATATTGTCATATCTGAAAATTGGTGAGAAAAGCGCGTATTAACCATTTTCATTGTTCCTATAAGGCAATACGGAGGTATAATAAGGATATAATTCTGATACGTGCATTTTCGGCGAGAAAATGTAGTCGATATTGGGCTTCCGAATCATTGTTCTGCTTGACATATGTGTTTATTAGTACGGTCGAAAATGACTATAGATTGGTAGTATTTACCAAAAAACACTTCATATAGAATGAAAATAATGACGACACCACATTTGCTAGCCAACACAAATATATTTCGCATACTGATCCACCTCGACATGTATCATTTAATGAGCACTTAAAGCAGGTATTCCATTAAAGTTATCGTTTTGCTCCGTGCTTTCTCTCGCTCCCTCTCTTTGCTTCCATAGTGACAGTAGTGACAGCGACAACTGCAACACCACTCGATCGAGAAAACACTGAGAAAACGGGAGCTGTCAATAATTCGTGAAGTAAAATCTAACGGGAGCCTCAAATTTTGTAAAATTTTAATTAAATAGATTACGTGGTGAGTACTTAGGTTAATTTTGTTCTTATTTGTAATCCATTGCAAGCTTCAGCGTATAGTTTGGTCCCGATTCCGTGTTATTTCTTGTAATATTAACCAAAACATGTATCATGTGCGCTCGCTCGATCAAAACTCGAAAGTAAAGTCATCGACGGTCGATTCATGTTGCTTCCCGGCAGTAGCCGCTAGCAGTGGAGGCCGCAAAGTGAAAAGTTCCGGCAAATCCATGTGACCTTGTGCCGCAATAGACGCCGCTTGTTGCTTCTAACCAAATGTGAAAATAAAAAAGCATGCCCCAATTTTATACTACGCCCCCGCTAATGAAATCCTGCCTGCAAAGCTGGTTTGCTTGATTAAGTTGGATTAGTTTTTTGCTGCAAGGAATGATGCTATCTGGCCTAGTAAAGTTATAGAGATTGTTTGCTGCGCAAAAATGATGCAATTTCAACTAGAACATTTGTCAAAAGTCGATAAGCGGGTTCGAATCTACGCGTTTGGCAAGTACTGATGAGTCAATTGTTCGCCGATGGCACTCTAATAAGAAAGTTATGTTTAGCACTTATCTGCGCTCCAGGGGTGCTTCGTACCGCGTGTGTTCGAAAGCAAGCATGGAAGTTTCATTTCTTGGCTTCATGCCAAGCCAGCGGTCACTATCGGTATGTATATACCGCAGGAAGTTGATAAACCGAAGATTTGACTAAACCTCTGAGGTTGATTACCAATTCCCGGAAGATATTAAAATAGCAGATTTGTAGGGTGTTTACTATGAACAATGTAAGCGGTTGGACGTGGCAGCCTTTTGCAAGAAAACATGTGATTTAAAGAATGTGAAATGTGAAAACAGAAATCACATCACTGCACAAAGTTATTTTATCATCTTCCGTGAATTGATGTTCAGTTACATGAATCTGTTCAGATCTGCATTCCGATCTCGTTCCTACTTCCTACGACTACACTTAGAGTGCACTGACTCGTTTTCGATCAGATATCCCGCTTTTCAACGGATTGTGTGTCCACGGGGAATCCAGCTTTTGCTTTGGCTAGTAGCCATTTATCGATTCGTCCTTCTTCAGTTGCATCGAGAATGGTCACTTTTCCATGACCTGATCTGAAATACTTAGCTAAGATCTCGCGCAGTTTTGAATTCGGAGGTCGATGCAAATTGGCCGTCTTTCAAATGGGACATCGGGTTCGCATCATTACCACAGCGTCTCCTATTTTCGACCTACCATAGTTAGATACGTCGGTTAATCGTTCGATTAATTGAAATAATCGAATATCTGAAGTTATAATAGATTAATTTTGTATCGAATAATTTAAAAATCAAAATATGAATACATCGAATAATTGTCACTGTAATCGCGATTAATGAAAGATAGGATCTTTCTCAAGGTTAATGCATTTTTAGGCTATATAATTTTTTGTTATCCAACATTTTTTATCCAACCATCTAACAACGACAACCCTTTTTCGTAGATTTGATGTATAAAAGCTCATTGGAAGCACAAAGAAGAAAAGTTCCAAGTGCTCCGTTTAAAAGAAAACCAGCCACTCCTGGCTGGGACGACGAATGCACAAAATTGTATTTGAAAAAATCGGATGCTTTCAAAGCTTTTCGTAGACATGGAACATCCACACACTTCGAGGAATATTCGAAGCTTGAAATACAGCTGAAACAATTAATTAAAGCAAAAAAACGCGGTTACTGGCGCAATTTCATTGAAGGTCTTTCTCGTGAAACCTCAATACGTACCTTGTGGAGGGTAGCTCGCAACATGCGTAACCGCTCATCTACTAACGAGAGTGAGGAATACTTCAACCGATGGATATTCGATTTCGCTAAAAAGGTTTGTCCAGACTCAGTTCCAGCCCAACATATTCTTCGAGAAACGTCTCTAAGCGGTGGACCTCTGGACAGACCATTCTCAATGCTGAAATTTTCTATGGCTCTTCTTTCATCGAACAACTCTTCACCCGGAAGCGATATGATTAAATTCGTTCTTCTAAAAAATCTTCCCGATATCGCGAAAAGACGCTTGCTAGACTTATTCAATACCCTACTAGAAAACAATATTGTGCCACCCGAATGGAGACAGGTCAAAGTAATAGCAATTCAAAAACCTGGCAAACCAGCGTCTGACCATAACTCATACCGTCCGATTGCTATGCTCTCGTGCATTAGAAAATTGCTGGAGAAAATGATCCTTCGAAGACTCGATCAATGGATCGAGACAAATAATTTGCTATCAAGTACACAATTTGGGTTTCGTAAGAGCAAAGGAACAAACGATTGTCTAGCGTTGCTTTCTACGGATATTCAACTGGCCTTTGCGCACAAGGAGCAACTGGCTTCATTATTCTTGGATATTAAGGGAGCTTTTGATTCGGTTTCCATAGAAATTCTGTCAGACAATCTGGACAGATGTGGACTTCCTGGAATTTTGAATAACTTCTTGTACAATTTGTTGTCAGAAAAGCGAATGAACTTTACCCTTGGACAACTGACAACTTCCAGAAATAGTTATATGGGTCTACCTCAAGGCTCATGTCTCAGCCCCCTTCTTTATAATTTTTATGTGAAAGATATTGACAGTTGTTTGGCAGAACAATGCACGCTAAGACAACTTGCAGATGATGGTGTGGTTTCCGTCAGAGGTTCCCATGCCGAAAACTTGCAAAGACCATTGCAAAATTCCCTAGGTAACTTGTCTTCCTGGGCAAGGAACTTAGGGATCGAATTCTCGCCGCAGAGAACAGAACTGGTAGTGTTTACTCGAAAGCGGTTCCCAGCCCAACTGCAACTCAAGCTTTTGGGCAGAAGCATTACCCAATCATTGACCTTCAAGTACCTTGGTGTCTGGTTTGATTCAAAATGCACTTGGAATACCCACATTACGTATTTGAAGCAAAAATGTCAAAAGAGGGTCAACTTTCTCCGTTCGATTTGCGGCACGTGGTGGGGAGCTCATCCGGGAGATCTCATAACGCTTTATAAAACAACTATTCTATCTATTCTGGAGTATGGCTCTTTCTGCTTTCTCTCAGAAGCTAAAAGTCACCTTCTAAAATTGGAACGAATTCAATATCATTGTCTGCGTATAGCTCTCGGCTGTATGCACTCAACGCATAACATGAGTCTCGAGGTTCTGGCAGGAGTAACTCCTCTACAGAACCGATTCTGGGAACTTTCTCTCAGAATACTGGTGAAATGCGGTGTCACGAACACACTTGTGATTGAAAACTTTGAAAAAATTCTTCATCTAAATATACAATCTCGGTTTATGAGAATTTATTACCACTATATTTCGTCAGATATTTGTCTTCCATCGTTTACTCCAGATCGTGCTCACTTCACCATCAGCAGTTCCTCAATTGAATACGATATGTCGATGAAACAAGCAATACTTGGGATTTCAGATCAGCTTCGACCAACTTTCATTCCCCGTATTTTTAACCGAAAGTACCAAAAAGTCAATTGCATGAAAAGATACTTCACTGATGGGTCTCGCCTCAATGGATCCACTGGCTTCGGTGTTTTCAATGAAAATTCGAGCGCCTTCCGTAAACTGCAGGAACCTTGTTCCGTTTATGTTGCTGAGCTGGCAGCAATCGACTTCGCATTGGGGATGATCTCCAACAAGCCTGCAGACCATTACTTCATTTTCTCGGATAGTCTCAGTTCGCTTGAGGCTCTCCAGTCGATGAAAACTAGTAGGCACCCATCTTATTTCCTCGCAAAAGTGAGGCAGCAGATGAGTGCACTGATCGAAAAATCTTATAAGTTAACCTTTGTATGGGTCCCCTCTCATTGCTCAATTCCTGGCAATGAGAAAGCGGACACTCTCGCAAAGGTGGGTGCCCAGGAAGGCGAATTGTTTGATAGACAGATTTCATACGATGAATTTTTCCAATTACTGCGTCAGAGTTCCCTCTTGAGTTGGCAAACCGATTGGGACACTGGAAGTCTTGGGCGGTGGTTATATTCAATTATTCCAAAGGTTTCTTCGAGAGCGTGGTTCAAAGGTTTGGACGTAAGTCGTGACTTCATTCGTGTAATGAGTAGACTTATGTCCAACCACTACTCGCTAGATGTGCATCTCCACAGAATAAATCTTGTTCAAAGCAACGTCTGTCGGTGTGGAAACGGTTACGATGACATCGATCACGCAGTTTGGCAATGTACGGATAATTACACAGCCAGAGAGTACCTTTTGAATGCCCTTAGGGCCCAAAGAAGACAACCCTATGTTCCTGTTAGAGACGTGTTGGGAACTCGCGACATCTGCTATATGCAGTTGATCTATATGTTTGTGAAACGGACTAGCATAAGAATTTAATGCTTTTGTGTGTTTTTTTCTTTCTTTTTCGTTATTAGTTTGTTTGTCTTGTCCCCTCATCTCACCGTCGCCCCCCCCCCTCGACAGATAGTCGAACACCAGATGCTATCCCTGGTCTTTATGCACAATGCTACAGTGCGTGCGACAACTCTCGGTTGAGACAACGATACCTCATATCCATATCCCTAACCTGATCCATCCCACAAAAATTGTTGCCCCTCTAATCTCGAGTAAACCGCGAGTAATCGGTCGAAACCTACTAAACATAGATTTAAGTTGAAATTCTGTAAAAACAAATCATGAATTAGTGGCTCCGCAAAGCTCATGCGATTGAGCCTTACAAATAAATGAATTGGAAAAAAAAACGACAACCCGATAGACCACGCGACCAGAATGACAACGTGATACGTGATTATTTCAAGAAATAAATATTCGTTCGATTCATTGAATATTGAAAGACAATTATTCGAATGAATCGAATATTCAAAAAACGCCCCAACGATTAATCGATAATCGAATAAATGAAAAATTTAAACATTACTAACCATAGTGCATGCGTTTCTGACCGGCTTTTGTTTTACTGCTCGCAATATATGTTATTTATTCAGTGTAGTAGAAATATGGGTATCGTTGTTCGGGCCACGTTTATTTTGATGATAGCCGATCGAATTGATGATGAAAATTCATATAGTTAAGCATAACTAATAGTACTTGGTTGCCAACTTTTGAAATCATTACAGTTTTGTAAGTAGACAACACTAATTTATTAGAAGAAATAAGTTAGCTAGTCTGAAATTAGATATTTTCTGTCGAGTAAACGAAATTATGCACTGATTGGTATAACTGAGCATCGGGAACATTATGGTAGTTTCGGGAATTTTGCAGCAAGAAAAAAGAACAAAGAAAATAGCTCAAATTACTTATTTTTCATCTTCTCTAGTTTAATCATCAATCATGGAGCAAGTGTTGCAGAACTCGCTTATTTCGGCAGCGGTTCAGCTCGAAAGACAACTGGACAATGAACTAACACGATTGGACAGTCTCGGAGGAGAAGACTTGGAAAAGCTTCGCGAACAGAGAATTCAAGAGCTAAAGAAACAAGCCAACCAGCGACAGGAATGGAGAAATAACGTAAGTACAATGCGAAGTAATCTCAATCGGAGCAGGATTAGTTACAGTCAATCGCAAAATTGAGCGTACAAATGCTACTCGACGATAGTCTTCATTTATTTGGCGTAAAATAATTTGAATACATTTCTTCTTTTAATGCACAATTTTAACGCACACATTTAACCTGCTACGCGCGCAAGAAAATCTCTCGAAAAAACTTGAATCAAATCTCTATTCAAAGTGTTGCAAGATTGACTATGTAAGTAAGATCTTTGCGAATGTGGAGGCGATCTGGCGTAGTGGTAACATCCATACCTCTCACGCAGAGATCACGAGTTCAATTCTCACTCCCGACATTCTTCCAAAAATGGAAGTAAAAGTGACGAACCAGCCGAAATGTGTTGAAAGTCACTATAATAGAGAAAAAAAAAAAAATCTTTGCGAATTACCGTTCTTTTTTCGTCAGTGTGTGCTTTCAACACCACCATCATTTAATAAGTACAAATAAGCTATTCGTGATTACATAGCATCCACGATTCATCAGTCATCCAGGTAGTGACCAGACAGCAGCGAGGTTTTCCTAATAGCTGAGAGTTTAGTCTAATTTTTCAAAAATGACTCTCAAGGCTAGGAGCGAATGAGCTGATAATCTTGAACTTTCCGCCGAAGAAACTTTTTCCGAATTACACTGATACACGCGTAGAGCCTGTCACTCAAAATACATTCAAGGCGTGTTATTTGACAAAAGAAATCTCAACAAGTCACTACTACTCTCAGACTTTCTCAGTTCATTCGCCTCTAGCCTTAAAAAAGGCCAATTTGGAAAACTAATTTGGTCTGGAGGAAGACCATTTGGAAAGCCTCGCTGTTGCTGCCGCTGCCATCTGATCGTTAGCAGCAGGTATGGGCAAAATTGCATCGAAATTCGTTCAACAACACTCACTCACAGATAAAACTCACCTTTCTATTTTCCGTTTATGCCTCACATTATTTGAGACAGAAAACATTCACCTACCATCAGCGCAAAATTCATTCTCGAGTTGAACGGAAAAACACTGTCTCGATTCCGCTCATCTATTTTCAGAGAATTTTGCATTCTCTCATTTGCCTCTCGGAATGACGTTAGATGGTGATAGAATCTTGGACACTTTGCTTCGGAAACTTTTGATTGAGCCAGCGAGTGTCTGTAAACTGTAAAATCATTCGTTGTTCACTCAAATAGCAATCACTGAAGCCTCGATCGCGGCAGTAAAATATAGGTAGATAGTAGAAATCGAGTTGTTTCCTGTGCACTATTGCAATAACATTTTTTTTGTTTCTAGTATGAAACGATCTAAGCCAACGCAAAAGACCATATTAACGCAAGTTATTGGTGAGCGGGAAGGTAGATTCATTTGCATTGCCGATAACAAATGCATTTGAATGCTGACAAGGAAGAATAGAGGAATAGAAGGGAAAATAAAATCATACACGCAAATTGGGTCTTTTTTGACTCACTCGTTATTCTGTATCGTGCGATCCTTCCAAAGGAGTATTCATGCAACGAATGTTGTTCTCCACTCTTTGTTTTGTTATGTTCACTCTCAGTCCCGAATGAAGATGGTCGGAAAGTGAAAAATGATTCATCGTGCAATCTCACGATTACTTGCTATATTCCCTTCGCCATGATTATTCCAAGCAGATACAAGAGTGATTTATAATTAGGTGTGGAGAAATGAGCGAATGAACTTTCCCATACTTAGTTAGCAGTATGACAGAAAAATCGCGAATAACTCCTTGGTGACTTTTTCCGATCCGATCAATCGATTTTCGTTGATTCGAGCATTGTTTCCGGGTTAGAAATGTCGTCATAGTGCAGCGCAAGCTGGATGTGAAGAATGTATTTTTCAGGGGTGAGAACTACGATCGTTGGGAGAAAACTGAAGGGAAAATCAGTTGCGCAGCGGTTGCCTTTAAACAAACCGGATTCTGTTCGGATTTCGTTGTCCTACGTTAGCGATGTGGCCATATCTTGAACTCCACCCTTCTTCATTATTTCTATGTGGCCCGCGACTCCATGACTAGCACGTGTTTGTGACCCCTCTTCAAAAAAGGTTGGATATCGAAGGTTTAGAATAATTACCTGTGCAGGAGGGTTATCTCAGACAGGGTTGTCACATTTTATTCTGTATAATTTTCTGAAAAATAATCTGTATATCCGTATTTTCAGCCAGAAAAACTGTATCGAAAAGTTGAGGAAAAAAGGGAAATAAAAGTTTATTTTCACTTTGAACTTTTTTTTTATTTATGGATTGTTGAAGCCGTCTCAATACAACAAAACAAATCATAGAAAAGTTTTTCTCCTCTGAATTGTATGATGTTTATACATGGTTTTGTTTTGTCTTCAAATTTTCCTTCAATTTCATCCTTGACGCTCTTCCTTGAGCCGATACATAGTTATTTGCTTTCAAAAAAGGGTACATAATAGTAGGAGACAACCGATTTCCGGGCTTCGTTTCCTTGGCATTGTAAAGCGAAAATATTCGCTGATGAATGTCATCGAAAAATATCTTACAAACGACCTTAGCAATGGATACAAAAATTTCCCACCACGCCTTTTGACATCCAACAACTGGGAGCAAGTTATATCTGAGTCACTCAATTTTTGCCCCATATGATTCGATTTTAGTAGCGTGAATTCGTTATCCAAGTCTTGTCTATTACTTGCTTTTGGTGGAAGCTTGACGAAGTTCAATATGGAAGTTACGCCAAATCGATTTGAAGGTCAACTTCATAGTTGCATCCAATCTTCTTTCACCTAATTTTGCATCGATATCACCGTAAACATCTTCAGGCTTCTTCAGAAAATCTTCAAAATATTTCTCATCAAGGTCAGAATCAACAAAAAAGGATTGCACGTAGCTCTCCAAAAATAAGTTGCCCAACATGATCAACAATAACATTCTTGTCTCATTATTAATGATGAAACGGATAGTAGTTTTGCCGGATACCGGATAGCCGGCAAGCTGCGAGGCGGGATAGCCGGATATTCGGCTTTTTATTTGCGAATATGAAACTGGAAGAAACTGCATGTGTGCATGAACCAAAATAAGGATCAACATATTTTTGCATTAATATGTGTCGCCCAGATGCAAAACCGGTCAACTCCAAAAATAAAAATTTTCCAGGAAGGCGATTTTATCGCGGCATCATGCCACTTCCAGCACATCATGATTTTCAAACGCGAGTTGGCCGGTTTTGCAATTGGGCGACACATATAATGAACGATTATAAAACTTTCCGTTAAAACTGAATATCCTTTTAAAGAGTATCAAGTTTTCTACAAGAAATATTGCACAAATATTTTTCTGATAAGGATTTTCTATCTAAATGATGAGATTTTTGTAGTGTGTGTCTTCAGGGATGATAACCTGAGGGACTTCACTACAAAACATGCTTTATGGAGCTTGATGGAGTAATACGGTTGGCTTCTGATTTCGTTTGAGGAAATAACAAGAATTATAAGTTCTAACCTCTCCTGTATATTCGAGGTAATATATCATTTAGCTGCATCAAAAGCATTTGGATTAAGACGAAATTGCACATATAGTCAGCAACGGGTTCGAGAAAAATATTCCAATGCTAACGAAGTCGATTATTATTACCGATTGTTATTATTGTGACAACACTTCGAATCGATCGCAATCACGGATAGTTTATCCGGTATCCGGCCGGATAGTTTAGGGACTGCATAATCGATTTAGTCATAAGATCGTTTAAATGAGTCAATATACGATTGGCGGATTGATTATGGTCATACTTAACTTGGAACGAAAAGAATAGTTTGAGCTCTTTGAATTACTCAAGATTTCGTTTAACAACTGCCTCCAACGAAAGCCATATCGTTGCGTTGCGTTCAACATTTTTATAGATGAAGGTATCTATTTATGCACTGTAATAAATTTAGTATTTGAAATTGAATTTTAAACAAATCTGTGAATTATGTATTTTTGTTGAAAATCTGTCATTGATATACAGAAATTTGGCGAATAATCTGTAAAATACCGAATATTCTGTATATGTGAGATCACAGATCATATATCATCGTGGCACGGTTGTCATCACAAAATGACCTTCGAGACATTCCATGGGAGTCATAGCAGCAGCGCCGCTCGTGTGTAAAGGGTTGAACATCTTTGGATTTTTCTTCTTCGTACCTACCTTATCTCAAGAATAGTTCTATATTAGTTGATGATCAAAGTCCTACCGAAGCGCCACAGATAGTCTAATTATAACTCAAGTAATTTCGCATTGCAGAATACAAATTTTTGAGTTTTCAACATCTCGTGTTATTCGAGTTACATTGCATTAAATAACTAATTAAATAACTATTTATCCATAACAAATTGATATATCCCTCTTTGTGGCCACAGGGTCACGGCGAGTACAGCGAACTGGCGGACGAAAAGGAGTTCTTCGAGGTGAGCAAAAAATCTGCCAACATTGTGTGCCACTTCTATCGCGACTCGACCCCCCGTTGCCGGATCGTCGACATGCACCTGAAAACGCTCGCCACCAAGCACATCGAGGCCAGGTTCTGCAAAGTGAATGCCGAAAAGTGCCCCTTCCTGACGCAGCGACTCCGGATCAAGGTGATTCCCAGCATAGCGCTTATCAAGGACAGCAAAACGAAGGATTACATCGTGGGTTTCACGGATCTGGGCAATTGCGATGATTTCAGCACCGAGATGTTGGAGTGGCGTATTGCGCAGTCTGGCGCTATTGAGTACAATGTGAGTATCGGCGTTGTTGGACTGTTCTTCGCAACATCATATTAATTGGTTGAACTATTCCAGGGAGATATGCTGACACCCCCAGATGATAAGAAAAAGAAGAAAACCTCGTTCAATCCGAAAAAGACCATTCGCGGGGGTTACGACTCGGACGATTCCGACATAGATTTCGACGACTAGATAACGATTTTGAGGCGTTGATAGCAGGGACCGGTTCCGTCATGAATGAAACGATCTCTATCGTTCTAATGATTGCTCTGATACCGAACAAACAACATATTATGAACCGAGTGATGCTTATTTGGGATTGAGATCGCGATAGGTGAACTTTTAGTATTTAGTGTGAATTAGAGCTTAAGGATCTCTCGCTGAGCGTACAGACTAAATAATGAACATACACATATAACCCACACACTCACACACATGAGGGCATATTTTTACACACGATCGCAACAATACAATACATAAATTTAGTTTCTATTGCAACGGATACGTACTCTGTTTTGTTTAGATTTTACGTCGATTGATAGAGGGAACTAATGCATTTTCAAATTCATAGTCACAGAAGAATGAAATCGCATGTTTGTCACTAAGTTTGATTCTAAAAGATGGTAGAGTTCAACGAAGAGTAATAAAAGACACTGCGCAACGGACAGTTTGCTACATTAAAAACCAGTATTCCGGAAACAAGTTGAATGATAAACAAACATTCGATTCGAATATGATACAATTTTATTGGTACCTGAGAGGAAGGCATTTGCGACACACGGTTCGGTTTTCTACAACACAGAATGTGTTGGTGACTAGCTTTTTGAGCTACGAACTCATTCGAGTGCGCACATTTTGTTCCCGGCTGTTTATCACGGGGAACGGATCGTCTCGGGCAAGTTATCAGACTTTTTAAGTAAAATCTACAAACGAAATTATGAAGCTTAACATCATAATAAGAAATTAACAAGTACATGTAATCCTTGCAATTGTTAATTCTAGATACGCATACTGTTTTTAAATCATTCGAAGCTTCTCGCTCTCTACACTTTCTAGTATTCACTAATTTACGGTTATTTAGGGACCTAACAGTAGTTAGTTAGAGGTGATGATGATGATGATGATGATCAAATTTGTGTGCACTATCTTTTTTTTTATTTCAGGGCGAAGATAATGAGCGCATCATAGTTTCTTGTTAGGCGAAAAGGAAAACAGAATGCAAATCTAGTAACTAATAAATTATTGAGATTTTCTATTAATGATAATCGGAGCTAGGCTTCTGAACCAGCGTAGTGTGGTATCACAAACTCCATTGTCAAACATACAACACATTTTAATATCTAGATGATGTGAAGACATTTTTACTAGGAAATTTTCTCATCTTTCGAATTGAATTATTATAACAATGTTGCGTGTTTCTTGAGTTGAAACGAGTTTAAGACAAGCAAACTAAAATCGTTCATTAACAGTGCAATGGTTATGATTTGATCATATGCAAAAAAGAACTTACGTTTTCAAAGGAACTTCGTCTTCAAAACGTAGAATTATTTACTAAAGAATTGAATTTTCTAGATAAGTTGAATCTATCAATGGGCTTAAAAGGGTTATAATGTATTTTCATAAGGCAGAACATGTCATTTTATGAGGTTCTTTTCAGGTGTATGGCACGATTATCGCTATCTCACTCTACCTACCGTCATCACATATCTCACTATCCCTCTGTTGTAAAAGTTCATCATCGACACCACGATATGTCAGATGGTGGTAAATTGATAATTCGCGATGGTGTCGATGTCTGGTGGCGACTACAAATTAGGGCCATAATTTGTGTCCCAAACTCGTTAGTGTAATCTCTACCAGATTAGAAGACACGAAACCGGTTTTGAAATTTTAAAATTTGAATGAAAATTTTCACATGCTATTTAATTACTTGAAACACGTATTTCTGACTTTCATTCAACCGTATGGCTATATAATTCCAAAATTGTTGCTGAATGTTTTCATTATAATATAAAATTGTCTTCATAAACATTTTTCGTATGAGACTTTTTCACCAACTGCAAACAAAAATGTTTTTAACTCAAATAGAATACTAATTTGATATGCAAAAGCTAATTTTCATTCATAATTTTAATTTTGAAAACGTTCATTCCGACCGAAAACCAGGGGTACGACTAAAACGTCAAATCCCTCATATCGCCAGTGTACCCAATATTGCTGCGGTTCACTGACATTTTGGTTCAATCAATTACTGTTGTTTACAACTCGGTCCGGTTATATAGTCGAATAGTGGCTAACTTTAAACTCCATGTTAAATGTGAACACCTCCATGTGAAACCGAAATATGAAAATCGCTCATGCAGTTAGAATAAAGCAGCGCATTTTTCGATTTCAATCCTAGTAAATGATATGTTGATAAACAAATGACGCCATATTGATTTTGATTTTGGGTAGCCTATATTCAATTGATGTCTAACCCCTGCCGAAAACCAGCTATTCGTTGATTCGTCCCCCCAACTAGTAAACGAAGCACAATGCCGCCAACGCGGATCGCTGTTTTGAAGAAAATAAATACTTTTGACGTTTAAGATGTTGGCACCAAAAACATGGCGAATGTCATACAGCTGGTTCTTTTTTATTCCTGAGCCCATTTGCACACATTCAAATAATATTGCAAGAAAGATTGCGTACAACATACCTTGCTATAATAGTTTAAAGCGGTTCCCGGAATAAATCGCCACAGAAAACGACTGCAACAGAAACCACCGCTTATAAAATGTGTAGTAGGCTATAAATATTGTGGCGCGGTATTGTATTTCAAAACAAGAATTAACCGGGCAAACGTATCGCCCCAGGCAAACGTAACGCCCCGGGCAGACGTATACCGTCCGACGCTCGCTAGAGCTCGGTCGGACATTGCTAAAGGATCGTATCCTATGTTTCAAACTAACCGGGCAATCAGTGGATCCCAGGTTTGCGTGCGAGACACCGCCGCTTCCGACGGCGGGTCGGCGGTGGACTCGGATTGCGTCATCTTGGCGGCATGGGCCGCCTCGATTCCTTATCCTCGCCAAATGGGGACTTCGTCCCCATTACATTGTCCTCAGAATAAATTTCGAAAAACGAGAACAAGAGAATAAATTTATAATAGAAATGTGAGGCACATGATGTTTTTCCCGCGCCAAATATTTCTAGCCTACTACACTTTTTCTAAGCGGTTGTTTCTGTTGCAGTTGTTTACTGTGGCGATTTATTCCGGTCACCGTTTAAAGCTATGCCGTTTTGGTTCCCTGTTGTTATATATCAATACTCCCAGATTATCGAATCATTAGAGACGAATGAACTCTCAGAGTTTAAAGTCTCTCTAATTCATTACCATTACCATTACCATTAACGAATCACCAGTACACATTAGCAAGTCGTGGAGTTAACAGTGGTTATTAGACGGCGATAAAAATGATAGATAAGGTGATTGATTTGCACTTTTCCGATGTCTAGTGTTGATAACATAAATCAGGTTCATTTTTCGGTTCCTAAGAAGAATTGTTCACAGTTCATTAAAGTCTTCTGACGTTCCATCACAGTCTACACTTTATTTAAGTCATAGCTTTGTCTAGTGTACAACTTCTCTTCTAACCGGAACAAAATGTGGTGGATGATATTGGCGATGCTGTACATCGCGTTCGATTTTAATTACTTCATACGCGTCGCGTTCACGATCGCAACTGTCGCATGCTCGAATAGAAACCTTAAAATGACCGATACTATAACCACATATGGTGAGTTTATTTACAGTTCTATATACATTAGAACACATGAGTGAATTACACAATCAATTCTAGGTCTTTGCACCACCCAGGACATCGATATGTTCATTGACCATATGAACAACGCGCGCTTCCTGCGCGAGCTGGATTTTACCCGCTTCCACTGGTACGGCCGGACCGCGTTCTGGTCGGCAATCAAACCACTAGGGGGATCGGCAGTGCAAAGTTCTGCGATGATCCGCTATCGCAAAAAGCTGCCACTGTTTCGGCCTTTCCGAATCGAAACTCGGCTGGCATGGTGGGATGATAAAAGTCTCTATTTCGAGCATAAATTCGTCACCCTTTTCGATGACTTCGTGCGTGCGATTGCCTTTTCGAAACAGGGTGTGACCGGGTGCGATGTGCGGCTGGCGGAGATTATGGATGGATTTGAAGAGTGCCGGGACAAACCCGAACAACTGGAGGAACTAAGACTTTGGTCGCAGGCCAACGAAGTGTCCAGCCAAAAATTGCGGAAGGAGCGATGAGATGAAAACATACGGCATGATAGCGTTCTCGCGGTAAAAGTGCTTCGAAAGTGTGATAATAAAAAGTAAATAATTGCGTAAATCGACTGACCATGCTTCAATCGATTCATACTCTACACATTCAATACGCACGCACACATACACATTGTATCCATTTTTTTAGAGAGAGATTGATTCTCTGTTTACGACGAATGAACTTGTCCAGGGTTGCCAGCTTAGTTTTTTAAAAGCAAAGTTTGAATGCCTGCCGAAGGATGCCAGGTGATTTTTTTTCAAATGTCTTACCATGGTACGTAAAAATGTCTTCAAATGTCTTCATAGTCTTATAAAAAAAACAAAAATTGTAAAAAATGTAAGCTGTCATTTGGACAAAGTTTGATAGCTTATTCAATGTTTATATTAATAGGCATTGTTATATACGCATTTCACTGAACTTGCCTAGAGGTTTTGAAGCTTATTTAAATAAATGTGAACAAAGAATATATTTCACAACTGCGAACTGAATTTTATGACTTTAGAAATGATAGTTAGCCTGATATACCGTTGTTTGGGTGAATATCGCCCCGGTTTTTCCACAATACGGAACTGTGATAACTCCATTTATTTATTTCAGCTTTGAAGTTTTGGTTGTAACTCAAACCATATCCATAAAACTGATTATTGAAACGGTGTGTAACCGGAAAACCTTCGTTTTGTGAAGTGGTCGTTTGAATGATATATGGGTCCAAATTTATGAAAATACAAAGTCACAATCATTCAAATGTTCTAGTGCAACAGAACTAATGTCTTCTAGAGACATTAAAAGTCCCTCGTTGTTGAATTCATTCTATATACTTGTGGATTTTCTGCTTGGAAAAGTTTGAAAAAAGCGAGTGAATGACCCCGAGACTAGCTTTGCGCAGTGGCGATATCATAATCATTGAGCATTATCAGATGTGTGATTATTGCTAGTTGAACACTAAAAAAACCCGAGGCAAAAGTATCTGTTGATTACTAAGAACAAAAGTAAACAAGTGACACTGATAAAAAAGCGATCGAATGACACTGATACAAAAGCCCTACTTCTTTTGAGGATCTTTCCGACCAATACAAATTTATGGAAATAATACCTCTCAAAAATTCACATACGCTATCATCATACTGAAATGTCTTCACATATTTCATAATGTATTCAAAATGTCTTCACAAAATCAAATGTCTTCACAGTAAGTCAAATGTCTTCAAATTTGGCATCCCTGTGCCTGCCTCCGGTTAGGGGCTACCCACATACCACGTGGACAGGAAAATTACGATTTTGTACTACTCCTTCCTCTCCGTGGACAGGCGTGGAAATTCAGTTCACCCTTCCCCTTTTGTTCACCTGGACATTCTTCCCATTTTATACAGTAATTTACATTTAATGCGACATTTTGCTAATTGGGCAGACCTGTAATGCGACACGTTTAATTGGACATTTTTATGTCTAATTGGTCTTTTTCGTAAACATCGAGTTCGGGGCCCAAATTATGGTCCCACAATGAAAGCCGCCACCAGACGCCGGACACTGTACCACTCTCATTGCCAATGTCCAATTACAGGGTAAAATCACCTCCAATGCGATACTGAGTGGTGCCTCGGTATGTCGTATTAAATGTAAATTACTGCAGATGCGAAAAATCGCGCAATTTTAAGCGAGGCAAGCATTTTCGTTTGCAATGATGATACTATTTGTGGATATATTAAATAATTTTAAAACTAATCGAGTAGAAGTAAGTACTGCGAATTTAAATAGGCAAAAACATGAATCAATTATTTTCATTGAAGATGCAGAAATTAGAACTATTTTCAGAGATGATAATTTGAGAGAGGGTACACTTTTTTCCCTACAAATCAAAACTATTATACACACTATTTAATTTAACGATATAAAAGTGGGGCTTTTTGAAGCAGTGTATAAACTTTTGGAACTGTTTGAGTAAATAACAAAAATCACAAGTTCTGGCCTGTCCTGTATATCTGGGATAATAGCTCATCGCTTCCTTCAACAACTGTTAAACGAAGCAAAAGAGACGAAACTGAATCAAAACTTACACGCGAAGCTCAAAACACGTTTCGGGACTACATCTGCAGCTAATTGGTCATATGTCACAATTTGTTTCTTTATATCAATGCACGCATCGCACTGAGTATTTAACGAGATGCATTTTTCGTGCATCGCCATTCAAAAAGCATCAAACACGCGTCTAACAGATGCACACAGTTGCAGCGATTAAAATGAAACATCGTGACAATACGGGTTATGAAAAATCGTTTCTCAACACTCGGTCAAAACCGTCAACAAAGCTAGGAGCTTATTACATCAGAACAGAGCAGATGCGCACGAGAGCAAATACGAATGGCAACTAAAAGTTTCGAATGTGTGCTATTCACATGTACAGGAAATAAACAAGTTCTAAGTTTTGCACAACGAAAACAAGCAGCACACACAAAGCCAAACACTGATAGTTAGAAGCGACCTATAATCATTTGCACTCTTCTCTTCACAGATCGAGGGGAAACATAAAACACAAAACAAGCAGAATAAGCGACCTTTGTTGTTTCGGATACAGAAAGATTCTGAGAATTTTCCTTAGGGGCTGTCCACATACCACGTGGACAGAAAAATCATGTTTTTGAACACCCCCTCCCCCACCGTGGACATTTCCTATACCCCTCCCCCTGTTGTCCACGTGGACATTAAACCAATTATTTCTAAAAAAATCAAAATAATATGAAACATCTCTTCAATTTCATTTTGGGATTGATTCTATTTTCTATTCCATATATTTGTGGATAAAAATGGTAGCTTAATTAATAATAACGGTTTGTTTTGAATTCGTTCATTCTCTCTCCAACATTCCCCGGGAAGTTAGTTTCTTCCAAATTCCATTTTCCAAATTCAATGTCAGGCTGTTTTTACCGCTGAAATTCATATGAAATATTCACTTGTGAATCTACTCTAGGGAGTTCTTTATTATTATTCTTTATCATATACAATTATTAACCGACATATGTTGTTGAGCAGTTGGTCCATCCTTCGTTTGGGCTTGTTATTGAACCAATAACACTCATTTTCCAACAATTGTGTTACAAATACTCTTATTATATCTCCATGAAAACCGTATTCAAGTTCAATTGTTTTATAAAGATATTGAAAGAAATCTCACACTGACTGATTATGACGAAAAACATATAAAAAAGCTGCCAACAAAATAAGCTCTGTACTCTTCATACTGAAATTTATGACTCTGCTCTTTATATCAATACGTACCGGTATTATTTCTGAACATTTCCACTGACTTGTTGCGCTGCTTTACCGTTTCATGTAAAAGATCAGTTGATTTTTATTGAGTGAAATATACGGGACGGAATGGGCATACCTGCTTGGGGCAGTATGACCAGGTATTTTTTCAACATAACCAATAAATAATGTCAAAATGTGTACAGAATTATATCAAAACATCCGATTGTCAAAAGTGTTCAAAGACATGTATGAATGCGGCCACCGAGGCAGTGAAGAGTGGTACGTTAGTGTGACATGCAGCCTTAGCGCATTGTATCCCGCGAGAAACACTTAAACGTAAACTGACCAGACGTCCCGTGTTACGCGGGACAGAGATGGAGATGGTTGATAAAGTATCGTAAATGAAGTGCCAGGCGGACTTACGGCCGGAACCTCAACCATGACCGATGAAAAGATGGATGTCGGCATGTTCTTTAACCTTTACGTGGCTTTAGCGGTCAGCTGTTTCTCCGTTTTATCCATGAAGTTTTTCAAAGAAATCTTCCGTTTGAAGTTCACCCAAAATTTTTCTATCCTTCGCAGCTGGGGGATATTGATACGATGTTCATCTACAGCCGATTCATCTCCTCCAATTATCTTGTGTTGCGTGATATCTCTTTATGAAGGCGGCAACTTCCGACAGGCAGTTCGTACTGCATATCTCTCCGTTCACCGCAAGACTCGAAAGAAGAGCGGCTTGGACATTCCCTTCTCGCCGATCGTCAGCCAGAGACGTCAATGCTTATCTCCTTGGTGGGGAACGTAGAGTACCCGGGCCCCTGCCATTCGTTGAATTCTAACGCCAAGTAGGTTTCGTCATTCATTATAAGCACGACATAGCGCTTCGTCGGAAAGAAGTTTTTCACCAACACCTCCAGCTGCTTCATCCGACCTCGTCTGACGCTTCGGCATAAAAATGTTCATTCTGGCCAGATTCTTCTCCGCCGTTTGGCCGGTTGTTTCGATCTTCCGGCTTGAGGAGCGGCAGGGAGAGGATGTTGTAAATACCATATCGGTTATATCCGGCAGACACGAAGTGTCTCAGGATGTACATCTTCTTCGCTCCGGGTGGAGCTTGCAGTGTGAAAAAATCATAAAGTTGCTTGAAGGCTTTCGCCAAGGCTGCTGGGAATCAACAGGGTTGAACCATTTTTGTTGAAGGCTTAATAAAAATAAGATTCAAAGAAAAAATGTTCATTGTATTATCCTTTCTAGTTTTTTTCCCATCGCCATCCGAAATTACTCAATTTTTCTAATGCATACGTTAACATTATTTTTTTTTTTAAATAGCTTCGAATTTTCCAATATTCCATTCGATAATTCGAAGAAAAAGTGCTTCCGATTGACGATTGATTTTTAAAAGTGTAATTTTTCCACATAAATCTTTATTAAAGCGAATTAATACAATGTACATGTAAAATGTACAATGTCCCTTTTTGTGAAGTCAAGGTTTTGATGTTATATGTAGTGGTTTGTCTTGCTTATCCCATGATCTTTTGAGAACGATATCGTATTTTACCCATTTCTATGACCCGTGATGATTTGCTCTAGAAATGGGTTGACTTAGTCGTGCTTCGCTGATGAAAATTCAGTCAAAAATTTAAAAACTTCCAAAAAAAATTTAAAAGCTTCCAAACATCGAGTTCCTCTGCGTAGTTTTTTTTTCAAAATATTGATTAGTTAATTCTTATGCCTAGTTTACACAGTGTAAGGTATTGCTGAATCGATCCTTCCACAATTTCAAAAAATATTGCGCTCAAGAAAAGTGGCGGGTGTGCTATTTCACAGGCAAACCTAACATTTTCGGCCGGGATGTCAAAGAGAATGAGGTTTGACGTTGTCCTGGTGGAATACGATGTCTATCATATTAGCTAATTTTGTTAGTTTGTTCTGGATCGCCGACCTTAATTAAGTTTAGTTGCAAGCAGTACTTGTTAGAATTTATCGAAGCTTTGTAGAGGCACATAGAACGGAATTCCTTTCCAATCTCACCTGACACAAGATGCAATAGAATGGAACGGATACATAACGAAGCTTCACCAGGTAATTTATTGTTCATTTTCCTTTGGTTCATCACCTTTGGAGTTTTCAAAAGACAGATACAACAACAAACCCGTACCTTAGAAAACTATGTCGTGCATTTTTCAAATTACAAGAATCTAACATTCTTTGGTGGTGTCTTCGTCCTGGCGGAATGTATGATCCTCTTCTGCCAATGTAAATAAATCCATCACTCTCAGTTCATGTGCGTTACTCTCAGAATACACATTTCAGCGGAACAGTTCACCGATATGAAAAAAAATTGGTCTCTTATTGATAAATACGAAGTAATCGTAAGTTGCGGCAAGATTGGAATTTGATAAAAATGCAGAGCAGATTTCATTTATTTTTTATTATAGATATTCATGTATCAGGGTGTCGACTCAAATTCCGAAAAAAAATTCCCTGATATTCCCTGATTTTCCAGTACTTTTCCAGAAAAATTCCAGATATAGACTAGTGATCAAAATTTTTATTTTAGTTCTGTTTTTTAACAGCTAGTAAGTATCTATGAAGGCTAGAACAAGTAAATTTATGAGCGAATATAATCCAATAAATGAGTTTTTTGTATTTTTTTGTTTGAATTATACAAAGACTGAGAAACGGCGTAAAAGATAGAACATGATTTATTCATGCAGTTCATGAAAGATGCTTAAATACTAATACAGCAGAAAATTTTATTTATTTTGATTCGGATGAGTTTTACAAAACAGTTGATTTCAACAAAGCGATTTTTTCTTGCAAACTTTCGGCTTCCTTCTGTGCGTTTTCCAAAATTTTACTCCGTTTGATCTCTAAAGATTTCGCTTCTGCTTCTCGTTGACGTTTCATCATCTTTGACGCATTTGACGCAAGATCTTCTTTCTTACGGCGTTCCTTGTCTTCTATATAAAGGGAGTGAGAATTTCGAACTCGTTGAATTAGCTGGTTCGAAATTTGTATTGATGCTATCTCTCCAGCGTGAAATACAGCGTCATAAATTTGTCGCTTAGCAACAACCGATTCCTCACGCATGTTTTCAAAAAGACATTCAGCGTTAATGGAAAAGCCCCTCTCAAGGTTGGCGTTTCCATGCGAGAGACAGCAGATCATTTTTACGATGGTAAAAAGTTCCATAAACTCATCCCCCGATAGCAATCCCTTCCAGAAATGGTCCAGTCGTTCATTTTTCCGATCATAGTAGGCAAACTTGTTGCTTTTGTTGCTACCAACTAATTTTAAATATTGTTTCAGTGCCAAGTCTGCTGAAGCTCCACTGATACGACCAAAATCCATCAATATAGTTAAAAGCTTTTCGAATCGTTTTCCAGCCAATTTTTGATCGGAATCAATGACTGAAGGGTCAAGAGAGGATGCGGCTTTCGTCACAGGATACGTCAATGGCGATCGCTTCATAAGCTTTAGAATCAGTGCTTTCAAAAATCCTTTGCATTCCAGACGAAATTGCAGAATTTGTTTTTGGGTCAATTTTGACGAGTTTTTTAAAACTTTTCTTGTTTCAAAACCCAATACAATCTCTTTCATTGGTAAATGATTCTTGGCTTCATTGATCTCTTCTATTGTTACCTGAAAGAAATGAAAACAGTAAATTTTATTCAAATAGCAATAAAATTGCTATTGGATCAATCATTTGATAGAATGAATTATCCACAAGAGATTAAATATACCTGAGTGATGTTCTTTAGCTGATCGATCTGCATGAATCTTCCCAATATACTTCTAGCCATTTGACTCAAATTGTTATACAAAAATGGCACCATGGGATTATCCGTTTGGAACTCGCGCAAAAATGGTTCTACTTCAGCGGCAACGGATTTGAAAAAGGTCAACTTAGTCAACAGTAGAGGATCTTTTAGACACTCAACTACATCGACGTACGAATCTGATTTTGGTTCAATTTTGTCATTCTGAACACCCTCAACGAACTTCCTTATATGAGGAGTAATCTCCACAGCTCTTTGTGCTACGTTAATGTTTTCCAACCATCTGTGAGCGCAAAACTTCAGTGGATACACAGCACTTCCCGAATACGATGTGAATAAAGCGCGTCGTGCTGGAACATCTTTGAAGATGTGATAGATGCCTCGCAGGTACTTCGTAACATTCCATCCAGAGCAGCGAACACCTTCCTTGAATGCACCGTGCAAAATATGCAATCCGCAGCTACCTAAATCCAAGAGCCTTTCTTCTCCATGTTCAAAGTCCATTTTCAGCTCGCGTAAAAATGACCAATTCACGTTGGGACCATCCATCGACACCTGAAGAAGCTTGTTTAAAGGGATATTTCCCAGGCCTTCTTTAAAAGCTGCATGTTAATCTGTTGCTCGAGATCGTCCCAAGAACATTGAGGTCATGTAACGAGTTACCACCTCCTTCTTTTCTTCATCCCAAAATCTGACATTTAGATCCATTTGCTGCTTTTTTGTAGTCTTATTTAAGGACTCGTCAAAACCAACGACAATGCAGTTTGTATTATGCAGAGTTTTATCGAGCTCAGATTTATAATAGGGGGCAATGCCAAACAGCATCATGTAGCTCATTTTATCACGGCCTAGTTGAACCTTCTCAGCAATCTGGCTATCATGAAACATTGTTCTCAATACTACCATGTCCTTTTCAGCTGTGCGGAGTGATTTGTGACACATAACTGTTTCCAAACACCACAGGATCTCAGCTTTGATGGTATCGTTTTTCAGCATGAATTTATCGATAGTTTTCGAAGGAGGTAGAATGCTCGCAGAGGAAACTGAAGGAATCGCAACAGTAGGTACTGATTCCACAGGTGGATGATCATTTCTAGCACAACTGAATCCGATATTCTTGGAAGTGCCTGGTTCGAACGTTTGGTGTGAATCACTCATTAGATATTTGAAAATATTTCCGGCTGTGGTTCGTTGACTATGCTTCTTTGATTTCATATGACTTTTGAGAGCCTGTTTGCCCATGTTGCTGAGAACTATTTCACAGGAACATACAGAACAGTATGCGCATCCTAGCTTAGTGTCAATTCGTTTCAACCATGATGAAAACTCCGGGTCATGCAACCAAACGCCTTGGAACGTGGTTTTGCTTGCCATTTCGAACTAAGTTCTACTGGATTTCCTATGATAAAGATAATAATTATCAGTAAAAAAGGTCACTGTAAATTGTCAGTACACTACACCTTCGCTTCAGTTGATAGTCGGGGAAGAATGCCAGACAACCTTATGATTTTATCGTACCTCTCTGCTAAAATAATGAATAAATTATTTTACTGTATTCACCGATTATAAAATTGGCTCACCCACCTCAACTTTAACACAAAGCGAGCATCAACAATCACTTCCATTAAATGAAATTCAAACTTAAATTTTTGCAGTTCTGTTTCTGCCTACGAGCACCAACAGTCGCTTCCGTTGAACGAAATTCAAACTTAAATTCTTGCAGTTCTATTTCTTCTTACGCAAACACATCTTTCAAATGGTCGAAAAAACAGCCCCGTGACATCGCCTATCTTACTGGCTGTGCTCGGAAAGCGCAAATATATCAGCTGTCAGTTGCATTCAACAATTGTCAAACTGGTGCTCGAGATGATGGTATCTGATAAATAACGGCTTAACACGGAGTTGGCAAAAACTGCACGAAAGTAAAAGACTTCTACTTTCGCGCCATTTTCACAGACAAAAACAAACAACATACACTGAAGTAAATGTACACATAAAACCTGGAAGGCTAAAAACTTTTATATTTTATATCCAACGAATTTCATTTTTCCCTGATTGTGGTAAAATTCCCTGATTTTCCCTGATTTTCCCTGACCATATTTGAATTCCCTGATATTCCCTGATTTTCAAGGATTTTCAAGGTAGTCGACACCCTGTGTATTTTCAAAAATATTAATTTTATGTGTCCACGTGGACATTATCTAAACCCCCTTCTCCCTCACCGTGGACAAGCGTGGACATTTTCGTACCCCCTACCCCCCCTAAAGTTGTCCACGTGGTATGTGGACAGCCCCTTAGAGGAGATGCAATACTTAGACGCTAGCGACAGCTTACTTACTATGCAAGGGTGGAGTTTACTTCGCAAATATTCTCTTTTCGCTACTCCCCTTCGTTGATTTTATTCTAGCGGCTGCATGAGTTACCCGTTATTGACAGCTCTGTTAGAGAAAGTACACAAATGGACAGAACAAATGTATGGGGAAATGGGAATGCTTCCAATTTTCATCAGTTCAAAACATATACAGACTATGGGATTGTAATGTATAGCATATCAAACATATCTTAGAAATCCAATCGAATCGGACGATTGGTTTGCAGATCGGTAAAATCTGTTCGAGCCAAAAATAGTTATTAACGTTAACTTTTTTTTTATAAACACGTGACCTGTTTTCTGATTTGGCTAAGACGTAGTCCTACGACAAAAAAAAAATCGCCCTGGGAGTGCCCCGATGGAAAAAAACTTATACCGACAAAAGAAAGGACAATTATCCGCGAAGGCGCCTCATGAAGGGCGAGGCCTGTTCTCAACACTACCCGAGTAGAAGACAAATATTGACCCGTACCTGGAGAGAAATGGGTACATTATTGTGGAGGCCCTAATTGCAGCAAGTGGAAACTCGATCGATGATTAACATAGTTAACAAAATTTCTTCAAAATGACAATCAATATAATTTTCGAAAGTAAATTTGGTAAAGTATTTCACATTCACTTAGATTCTATTACATGGATAGATTTCCGAATCATGAATTGAATCTGCTCAATTTCTGAATGGTTTAACCATTAAACTAGCAAATTTGGCATCCCTGAATTGATCCAACCAACCAATCAGGCGATCATTCATTCCCTCGATAGAATATTGAGGAACTCTCTCAGTTGAAAGCGTTGTGCGATGATCACCTGTAGCTGGAATGAACTTAACAAGAGCCGTGAAATGTCTCTGGGATCATGACACGGCAGTTTGCGTGTACGTTGCTCAGTTGGGTGTTGATCTTGAACTTGAACACAACGTATCAAACCTGCAGAAACAACTAACAAATAGCGTAAGCGGAGTTTTCACCTTAGAGGCGCTGTGTCAATCGATTATTTATTCCACTGAACGGTAAGTGCAAGTAATCACTTTTTTGACTAATCATGCGATATATTCGAGAGTGATATGTAAGAATCTCTTATCACGTATCGTTTGCCGTAGAAGACATATCATTGGATAAACGAAATAAGATGTGAAAGTTTTCTGGTTTATGAGTGTTTTTTAATATTCGCCCTCGTTGCAAAGTTGGGATTGAATATAATTAAAAACATCCCCTGTTTTTTTTTTTTTTTTTTTATCTTCGCTTATTTTTCGTCGGCCTATTTCCGCCACTTTAGTGCCAATCACCGACATCAGGGAGGCGACTCCACCTGTTCCTACCTATCAGACTCAACAACTCATGAGCCGGGCCAACTTCTTTTACTTCCGCTCCGAAGGAAGACGTAACCAGAGATTTTTCGCCTCAGAAAATCCCAACGACGCCAGCTGGGATTGAACCCAGGCCGATCGGATTGTGAGGCTGTTACGCTAACCATACAACCACTGGCGCCGTCTAATCCCCTCTGTTTGTGTTTCAGCCTGTTTTTAAGGCTACATATATTGACCTTCGTTTTTGAGTTCTCACTTCCAATTGTAATTTATGATAATATTCAACAGTTTATAAGAAGTATAGAATCAAATGTAAATACATATTCAAAATGATCGCTTTTATGGGATTTTGAAAAAGCGCATCCAGAAGAACTCAGAATACCAACGCGGACGTTGAATTGTTACACATAGGGGACGTGGGTGTAAAACGGGCTTGTGAACCCCTTGCCGTACGATTCAATTTCTAACAGCACGGCCCAAACACGAACACATCGTGTCGTTCCGCTACTCTGCTGAACTAACATCTTACGCCAGAAGCTAATCATTTCACATCGATACTTCACGAG
The DNA here is from genome assembly GCF_029784135.1 of Toxorhynchites rutilus septentrionalis. NCBI lineage: Eukaryota > Metazoa > Arthropoda > Insecta > Diptera > Culicidae > Toxorhynchites > Toxorhynchites rutilus. The sequence goes on along the minus strand of NC_073744.1, from coordinate 32,669,826 downwards.
ATAGATTCGATGCTGTACGTGGGGGGTTAAGAAAAACTTCAATTGTATTTTTGGAAACTCATGTTTCCCAAAACTTGAATGCAGTTTCTTGCAATTCAATATACTTTTTTTTCGAAATAATCGGCCAAATGTTATACAAAAAAAAAAGGTTTTTCAATGTTTTTTTCTGATGTTTTTTGCCAAAAAATAGAAATTTTTTTCGATGTGGGTAATATGGTCATATAGTGGGGACAATATGAACAGGTTTGTAATATACGAAGCGTAGAAGTTTATCGCTCTTGAGAGGAATAATTTAATTCAATAAAAGTCTGAACTCATCACTGAAAATTCCTTAGGAATATAATAAACAGACTTCTTACAATCCATCCTCTGGCATCTTTCCGTTTCACCTTACCAGTACAATTATTTCAATAATTCGCTAGCGGTGAGTACTTTTATACATGCTTGCCTTTGTGCAGACCGGAATATGTTTCCCAAACATCCATATTTTCTGCTCACTGAATTCCTACGTATATCGTTTGTTGATTAGGCAAAACGCTGTCATCAAATTTACTTGTAACGAAGAACATCAATCGTTATATTAGGATGTTTGTCATACCGATATATGACTTAATTTATCAATGATATTGAAAATCGTGTTTTTGCATTTTATACGATTACAGATACACCTGATGCATCCTTTTATTGATATTTTATACGATTTCAATCTGATACGATTTTTTATGCGTAAAAAATCTGTGTAAAAGTCATACGATTTAATGTTTACTAGGTAGTGTCCCAGCATCAATCAATCATCAATATCAGTCAATCAATCAATCAAAGGATGGATCATGTGTTTCTGGAATCGTATAAAATTTTATATGCCACCAGCTGACTAGGCAAACTTCGTCCCACCCAAAATTTATTTTTCGTTATCACATTCACCTTTTTCTTACTAAGCGCACGTTCATGGATCCAATCGCAGAACTGTTCGTTGATTGATCTTCGAATCCACCCTTTAAAATATCGCATGCATGTCCCCTAAAATATTCGCATGCCAAATTTGGCTCGATTTGCTTGATTAGTTTTCGAGTTATGTAGAAATTTGTCTTTCATTTGTATGGCAGCTTCCCCATAGAGAAGGGTCCACCCACCGTAAAACATTTATTGCACTCTTAAACCTCCACATGCGAATATCGTTTAATTTGCTTGATTAATTGTCGAGTTATGCAGAAATTTGTGTTTCATTTGTATGGCAGTCCCCCCTTTGGAGAGGGGGTGGAGTGTCTAACCACCATAGAATCCTTTATTGCACCCTAAAACCTCCACATGCCGAATTTCGTTTCATTTGCTTGATTAATTCTTGAGTAATGCAGAAATGTGTGTTTCATTTGGGAAATTTGGGAAAATACTATGCTCCCAAAAATTTGGATTTTGTGTTTCGAAACTTGATTCAAATTCCGAATTTGCTGACGCAAACCTTTTATCGCTGGTGCTGACAGTCACTTTTTTTCATATGCTTAGTATTATAAGTTATAGGCAGTATAGATACCTGTGAATAATGTTGAATTGAAGCCTATACCACGAAGAATATCTTATTATTTTTTATTATTAAATTATTTATAACATTAAATTTCAGTAAATTTACATTTAACAATGAAGTGTTCGGAATTTAAGACTGTTTGGAATTTGAGACAAAACGGTACTAATTTTTTTTCTCAGTGTGTATTATTTTCACATTTTAACATCAATAGTCTATATCTCTTTCTAAGTTATTTTTGTATTATTTCGGTACGACTAATACTTTTTGAGATATACGAGGGCAGTCCGATAAATACTTGGCCTACATAAAAAAACAAAAAATTTGGAAAAGTGACAATTTATTTCTCAACATAGTCTCCTTTTAGCTCGATACACTTGACCTAGTTATGTTCCAACTTTAATCCATCTGAAAAATACGTTTCCTCGAGGTCTGCAAAGTAGGCTTCCGTGGCGGCGATAACTCCTCATTCGACTCAAATTTCTGCTCGGCGAGTGACTTTCAACTTCGGAAACAAAAAAAAAATCACACGGGGCCAAATCTTGAGAATACGGTGGATGGGGTAGCAGTTCGTAGTGCAATTCGACCAATTTGGCCGTGGCGTCGGCTGAATTTCCATTTTTTTCGAAACAAAACTACCAGTCCGATTCGACTGAAACAGTAGCCGTTTACGAGAATATACTACACGATGAGTAATCTCTCTTGCAATACTGACACCATCGGGCGATGAGGTTAAATACTTATCGGACCACCCTCGTAAATTATCAAAGATTTCTCATACTAAAATCTATACGCCCTTTTCAAAAGTTACACTTCAGTCAAAAAATCCCAAATGCTGTGGAAAATCATATTTCCTCCAACCCAAACGAAATACAAACTTTCATTGGCATCTTTCAATCTGCATTATTAAGGGTGCTCATACACTGTTTAACCGGAGCCAAATATTTGACTCTTTTTGACAGATAAAATTTGGTCAACGTGCACTGATCAAATATTTTCTACACAAAACACGACAAGCAAATATTCGATTATTGTATGCCTAAAATATTTTTTCAGTCTGTTCTTCGAACCTGTCGGTACATGGTTAGGTTACCTTGAATATTTCAGTTGATTTTTTCCATGTTCGGTGTTTGATGTTGTTTACTACTGTTGAAAATTGAAGAGTGGCAAACAAAATAGTGTTTGTACAAATATCAAATCAAACCTTATCTGTCAAAAAATATCAAATATTTGACCTCCGGGCAAACAGTGTACGGCCACCTTAAGACGATTTCATTTGGAATTGCTCTATGGTTAAAATGAATCCCACATTCAGGTGAACTACCCTATAAATCGCATACAAGTTGCATACTGGATGAATAATTCAAGATTGTGTTCGTTCAATCCCACGTTACACTGCCATGCTTCCGCCATACATACTATCATACTGTTATTATTGCCATTCTATTCCGGCCGAAGAAAAATATTGAATCAACTACAAGCAGACACATTTCGCAATTTTTGGACATAAAACATCAATGAAAAGTAGCAAAAAAGAGTGCTGAATTTACTGGAAATGAAATTGACAATTATATTGCTGGTTGGACTGTCCGTTGCCGCGCACGACGGAGCGAGGAATGATTCCAACTTTGTTGCCACTGATGAGTGGCAGGAGATTGGTACAGGTAAGTACTGAGCACCGCATACGCGGAATGTTATCAGCAGTAGCGACGTGTTATTGCCCATGATTATCACTTGACAGGACAAGCGATTCCACAAGGTCTCCACGTGCGAATCAATTTGAAAACCGTTAAAAAGGAGGCAAAACTTCTGGCGAAAGGAATCAACGACACTCAGTCGTCGGCATCGTTATCAACCATACCCGGGTCCGATGTGCAGGACCACGATCCACTACCACTGCCGTTCGGCGCAAAACAGCTGAAAGCAGCTCTGCAGAATATTCCCGGTGATGATTTTATGAGCAACCACGAGGAGGAGCTGGAGAAAAAACCAAAATTCAAGAGTTACTACCAAATAAAGCTAGAATTGAAGGAAGCAAATCTTGAGGTGATGAGCGACAGTGACACCATGGGTTCGATCTTCGAGCTGTTTGACTCCAAGCGCAATCAGCATCCATCGGGCCTCAAATCGCTTTTCGAGGATCTCAAGTATCTGGTTCATCAGATTGATAATGCGAACGAGTTCATCGATCGCCAGGGGATCGAGAAAATTATATGGCCAAGTCTGAACGGAACAGACTCTCCGGTCAGGGTCCTTGCGTTCGAATTGCTTGGCATTGTTGTGCAGAATAATCCCAAGGCCAAAGTTGCGTTGTTCGAGCGCAGCGGGGGCACAATATTGCTTGGAAAAATATCACAATTGTCCAGATCGGAGGAAATCTCCGCTGCATTGTTCGCCTTCGGTGCTTTGATACGAAAGTTTCCTTACGCCCAGACAAAGCTACTGAATGCGCACGGATACAGCATGCTGTTCGATGTTTTGAACAAACAGGTGGAGCTCCGGGTGAAGGTTAAAGTCATCATATTGATCGCCGATTTGGTGGATGACTATGAGTACGCTCTATCAGATGAGAACGAGGACGCCACGACAAAAGAACGGTACGGGTCCACCAATTTGACCGAAGGACTGCGTAAGACAGAGTACTGTAAAGTGGCGGGTGAATTTATCCGTCAAAACAGAATCGGTTTCGAGACTGACATAAATCTAGCCGAGGAAGTCGTGAGAGCCCTTAGGAGAATGGTTAGAGCAGGCCTCTGCCAGGACAGCTGGTCTAGCTGTGCACTGTTCCGTCACACGCTGCTGGTGTTGAGAAATAATCTCGACACGCGGCTTGATGACGAGGATATGTCGGATTACTACAAAGATGTTCAGCAAATGGTTGATGAATTTGTGGCGGAGTTGTATAGGAGCTTGGGAAAAAAAGATGAATTGTAATGTTGCTATATGGATAGAATAAAAAATTAGAAGAAGTGGGAGCATAGTTGCAATTACTTTTTTTTCTTTTCAGAGAATTCATATGTCACACAAGAGTAGTATGCAGCAGATTGTTTTTTCTCTGGCGTTCCTTCCAAGATCGCCATTCAGTAGCTGACCACAAGTGGCTTCCATTCAAATTTGATTTTCAAGTCATAACCATGAACCCATGATTCGTCATCGTTATTTGACCCTCTGGGACCAAAGTTGAATTGTTGCGGACAAAGTTCAACAGCTGCTTAGCAATGTTAATGCGAGGTTGCTCTTGGTCTGAATTGAGTTGCATTGGTACACATTTAGCGACGACCCGTCTCGTGCCCAAATCATTGTTAAAGATCGAATGGGACCTCTGCAAACGATCATTAGTTGCTATTAAACTAGTCAGTTCAATAATGATTGATGGGAGGTGATCTTGCATAATGGTTAACATCCGTACCTCTTACGCTAAAGGTCACGAGTTCAATTCTCTCGAAATAAATTCGTTGGACCAATTGACGAACCAGCCAAAGGCTGAAAGTCACTATAATACAGCAAAAAAAAAGAATTATGATTGAACAAGTATATGGAGTGTTCAATAAGAGTATGGGCCTAATCACGAACGTCACTTCACGGTGAAAAAGGAACGAAGCGTACGAGGTCTGTTCAAAAAGTACCGCGACTTGCAAATTTACGCGGGTTACGTATATTCGACTCTAGATTTTTTTGTGACTGTTGTATACGGGATAGTCCACGGGCGTTATTTTGGGCTTCAATTTGAACAGTACACGACGCCAATTCCAAGGTTAACAAAATTCTTCGATTTATTAAACACTAATTCATAATTTATTTAAACGCTAACAATCCACGTCATTTCACAGCAAACGGTGTTCAAGGAATGAAAATGAAAATTAAATAACAAGTGCTGGATCGTCATGGTAACTGAACAACGATCCAAGTTCACATTGACTACATATGTTCTGGAATGTTCTGGAATCTAACATAGACCGGCCACCGAAATATATTATTTCTTACTAACTAGTACTATTTCAATTCAATCAATAGTTCATTATATAAAATTAATGGTCTGTAGTATCGGCAACGTCTCGATCAATGATGTCCTCCATCGCCGATGGTAGCAGGCAAATCTTCGTAGTAGGTCGCTTGAAAACTCCAGCTGCAGTACGGAGAGTTATGACTCGTACCACACCATCTTGTCCGGGGTGTAATTCCAGAATGCGGGCCAGAGGCCAGCGTAATGGCGGTAGCTGTTGGTCTTGCAGGATCACTACTTGACCAACCTTGAGATCGATCTTTCGTGGGTTGACCTTCGGTTGACGCTGTAACTCCTTCAAATACTCACGTGTCCATCTATACCAAAAATGCTGAACTTTCTGCTGGGCTAGCTGGTATCGATCCAAACGATTGATTGGTGTTTCTCTTAAATCGGGCTCCGGAATGGCTTGCAGGGATGAGCCCACCAAGAAATGTCCAGGTGTGAGCGCTTGAAGGTCGTTGGGGTCGTCTGATAACACGACCAGAGGGCGAGAATTCATACACCCCTCGATTTGCACCAACACTGTTTCGAGATCTTCTTGTAGTAACGTACTGTTTCCAACTTGACGTAGTAAGTGCCGTTTAGCCACTTTAACAGCAGCTTCCCATAAGCCGCCGAAGTTTGGCGTACGAGGGGGGATCATGTGCCACTTTATTTCATTCGTTGCGAGACAGGTAGCGATATGAGCATTCTCCATTCGATCATTTAGCATTCGGTAAAGTTCATGCAGCTCATGCCTAGCTCCAGCAAAATTCGTGGCATTGTCAGAATAAATGTTCGCTGGCAAGCCACGACGAGCGATAAATCTTTTCAGTGCAGAGATGAAGGATGATGTGGATAAATCTCCCACCAGTTCAATATGAACAGCCTTGGTACTGAAGCATACGAAGAGCGCTATATAAGCTTTGATTGGTGCACCTTTGCGAAGTTTTGCTTTTACGTATACTGGACCACAATAATCTATGCCGGTTGAAGCAAATGGCCGGCTGGGAGTGATTCTAGCTGGAGGAATTTGTCCAACAGGCTGTTGAATAGGATGGGGATTGGTTCGGGTACAGCGGACGCAGTTCCGAATTATACTGCGAACGGCTCTTCTACCGTTGGTTGGCCAGAAGTCATCGCGAACTACGGAAAGTGTGTGTGAAATGCCTCCATGTAGTAGTTTACGATGATAAGATGTTATCAGCAATCGCGTGAAATGGTGGAAGCCCGGTAAGAGAATCGGGTGTTTGGTACCATAGGGTTCTGTGGAGAATCTAAGCCGGCCACCAACGCGTATAATTCCGGAATCATCCACAAATGGGTTTAAATGTTTCAATGTAGACTGATTGTTCACTGGTTGACCCTTTTTGAGACCACGCAGCTCCTTTTGGTAACATTCACCTTGAACAATTTTCAATAAGGTTGTTTGCGAGTTTCTTATTTCGTCGACGGAAAGAAATATTGTACTCTCTCGTTCTTGCTTCCGACTATTTTTTACGAACCGTAGACAATAGGCAATTGTTCGTACCATGCGATGATACGACGAGAATCGGGTAATCAGAGGGTTTGGTGGTGGTATATTTTAATTGTCAATGTTGTTATTTTACGTTCAAGTAACACTTCCGATGAACCGGCAAGAGTGAGTACCTGTTTCGGCCAGGTATCTTCCCCCTTCTGCAACCAGTCGGGTCCATGCTTCCAGAGTCTGCTCGTCATCAACTGTTCAGCTTCCATTCCGCGTGACACCAAGTCGGCAGGGTTTTCCAATCCGGGCACGTGTCGCCACCTGGAACCATGGGTGAGGATTTGTATATCGGCAACACGATTCGAAATGAACGTTTTCCATGTTTGAGATGGAGAGCGGAGCCAATGCAAAACCACCATGGAATCAGACCAAAACCAAATGGATCGAAGCTCTAAATCCAAAGCACTGCGAACCTTTGTAGCTAAATGAGCAGCAATTTGAGCCGCACATAACTCCAACCGTGGAATACTCCGCTTTTTCAATGGGGCCACCCTTGATTTCGAAGTTAGTAATTCGACCTTCACTTCTTGATTGATCCCTACCGAACGAACATATAAACATGCACCGTAAGCGACGTCGGATGCATCCGCAAAGCAATGCAATTGTACATCTCCCTCCTCGAAGGCATACCGATCTATACGGAAATTGGCAAGGTATGGCAGTTCATTGACAAATTTAGTCCATTTTGTTTCAATTTCGATGGGTATCTCTTCATCCCAGTCCAACGACAGCATCCATAACTGTTGCATTAGAACTTTGGCACGAACGATTATCGGCGCAATCAAACCAAGTGGGTCATATAGCTGTGCAATCTCTGATAAAATCTTGCGTTTGGTGATGGGTCCCTCTTTCCTGCTGATGTTGAATCGAAACTGATCGGTAGATGGTTCCCAATTAATTCCCAATGTCTTGATTGTTTCATCGGAATCGAACGATAGGTTGGATTGAGTGGCTAAATCTTCCTCCGGAACTCCCTCTAGGACCGCTTGAATATTGGAACACCACTTCCTCAGTCGAAAACCTCCTCGTTTGAGCAGTTCAGTCATCTCTCGTCGCAATTGGATCGCCGATTCGACGCTATTTTCGCCACGGATGAAATCGTCCATATAGAAATCTTTCTTCAAAGCCTCTGCAGCATGAGGAAACGAATTCACTTCGTCTTCAGCGAGTTGACGAAGTGTTCGTGTAGCCAGGAACGATGATGGTGCTAATCCATAGGTTACCGTAGTGAGAACGTATTTGGTAATAGGTTGATCTTTGCCGAAACGAAGGAGCACACATTGGAGAAACAAATCGTCAGGATGAATGCGTATCATCCGATACATCTTCTCAATATCTGCCAGTAAAACTACTCGATATTTACGAAACCGCAGGACAATCGCGTACAACTCGTCTTGGATAACGGGGCCTACTAGAAATGCATCATTTAGGGAATAACCGGAACTGGTCTTGGCTGACGCATCAAACACACCACGGACCTTGGTGGTCGTGCTGGACTCTTTCACCACAGGATGGTGGGGCAAATAACAAATAATTGGTGGTTCTTCGTCTGGTAATACTTCACGCATATGCCCAAGGTCTACAAATTCCTTCATGAACGCGTAATATCTCTCCTTCAATTGCTCATCTCGATCTAGTTTTCTTTCAAGATTTCCCAATCGTCGCAATGCATTTTGATAGGATTCACCAATCATTTGGGGAAACGCTTCTCGTTTAGGGTATTTTACTGTATATCTTCCTGTCAAATCGCGGGATACTGAATGTTTGTAGTACTCCTCACAGTGCTGTTCTGTTGGTGACAAAATTTTTGTATTTATCTCCTCAATGCGCCAAAATTTCTCGATGTTTGTATCGAGTGACTCCAACGTAGAAATATTACATAACGGAGTGTGGGTTATTGATTCATAGGACGATTTTCCAGACACTAACCAGCCAATCACGCTTTCCACAAGCGTAGGTGATGATTTCCCTAAACTGATCCGGCCACCCTTCAGGAATGTATAAAAATACTCCGCTCCGATGATCATATCTATTTTTCTTGATACTTTGAAGTCTGGGTCTGCAAGATTGATGCCCTCGGGTATGATCCAATTGGTTTTTGAAACTGTTACAGCAGGCAGGCTTGTAGTTATGTTACGAAGTACCAAACAATTCAAGGAAACCGAAAATTCGTCGAGCCTCGATCGAATTTCGGTGGACACTAAACCGAATGCTCTAATCTGTGATTCACCAACGCCGCAGATCGGTTGATTTATCCGTTGCCGAACCAATCGCAGTTGTTGACAAAGGCGTTCACTCATCAAACAGCATTGTGAACCCGAATCTAGTAGTGCTCGTGCTAGGTGCTCTCTCCCATATTTGTCAACAACGATGAGCACGACCGTAGAAAGGAACACATTTACAGTTTGTGTATCCGATACTGTGTTGAAAGAAGCAGGGGCTTTGGCAACATTATCGCTTATTTCGACTTCTCTTCGCAGAACAGCGTTGGAAACAGGATTGGACTGAGTACTTTGACCTTGAACTGTACCTTGATTAATTTGACCATTACTTGCCACCGACGTTTCGAATCCAGGGTGCAACAAAGTGTGGTGTCGTTTTTGGCAAATACGACAGGAAAAGTTAGAGGAACACTTGCGGACAAAATGATTTCCACGGAAGCAATTGCTGCAAATCTTCTTAGAGTTCACCACGTTTAGCCTATCCTTTAGAGCCATTTTCTGAAAAACAGGACACTTCACCAGGAGATGTTGTTGACTGCATGCGTGGCATTCAGGCATTTCATTCTCTGTTGTAGCATAACTATTGATCCGGGAGGAAGACGGACCATGGGACGATTTTGGTTGTTTCAACGGAGGGTTGTGCTTGCTTTGAAAGGATGGTGTAAATTGATCAGCAGTGATCGAAAGCGATTCCAGCGTGCGTATTTTCTTGGTGAGCTCTACTCTACTAGATTAGTGTACGTAGGCTCTCCATCAGCAGACACGAACTCCTCCTAATCTTTGAGTGTTTGCTCATCGATCCTTGAGCAAAGTAGCTGTACCAACAAGCTACTCCATTGTGTTGTCGGTTCACCAAGTTGTTGCAAAATTTTAACATGCCGTTGGAATTCTTCTACTACGACACGAAGAGTAGAAGCAGATTTGGGTTGGGTCCTAGGTTGCACGATAAGAGCTTGCAAGTGTTTCTTTTTCAATAAATATGGGTTGGAATACCGATTCAGCAGAGCCTCCCAAGCCACACCGTAATTGTTTGCAGTAATGGTGAGGGATTCAATCAGCTTGAGTGCATCTCCTTTCAACACTGATCGAAGGTATTGGAATTTTTGTACGGTTGGTATCTCTGCTGACGAGTGTATTAAGGAATTGAACGAATCGTGAAACGTTAGCCATTCGTTCAAATCACCGTCGAACTGTGGTAAGGAAATAGTCGGAAGTTTCACGCCACTCAAATGGTGAATTCCTGGAACTACAGGTGCAGCTTGAACAGGTGCTGGTGCAGTAGGTGGAATCAAGTCCATCAAACCACCTTTAATCCGAAAATATTGCTCTTCCAAAACTGCTCTAACGCGTAGGTTGGCACCCACAAACTTTTCCGAATCATCAAATGTATCATATTCGTTCTGTATGGCTTCAAATGCTTCCATAAGCTTTTCCAACCTGCTCAGTCGTATCGCTAATTCTTTGCTGTCTCGTTCGGGTTGAAAGTTTTCCAGAAACTCATCGATGCGATTGATCGAATCTATAATGTGACGTCTTTTCAGCTCCTTCTGCTTCATTTTGGTCTCCGACATGGTGTTCAATATATATATATATTGCCTGGATTAAGGATGTAGGGATTCGGCAGTAGTCCTTGTTGAGGTAGTAACACGTCCTTCCGGGAATAAGTGGGTATGGTAGGTGTATTAATCCAATCGTTGTATCCACGTGACGCCTAGCAACATCAGTATTGGTCTGAAATTGGTCCAAAAAACGACACAGGAAGCACCGTAGAATGGGGATAGGGAATAATGGACAGATACTCACATGTACCTGTCCAAAAACAGGCCTTGTATATTTGTACGGTACAGCAAATCTCCAAAAAGTCTTTCCGACGGATGATGAGGTTAGGTAGTTGTTGCCATGTGTTACCAAGCAACAGCAACACCGGAATATGTCTGGAATAGGTCCAAAAGACGACCCAGGAAGCACCGTACAATGGAGATGGGAAATGTTGGACAGATACTCACATGTACCTATCCAAAACCAAGCCTTGTATGTATTTACGGTACTGCAATTCTCCGAGAACCTTCCAGGGGTGAAATGGTTAAGTTCAAGCGTCGTACTGCACAGTTTTCTAACACCCGTGATCCTGGTCACGGCACCAAATGTTGTATACGGGATAGTCCACGGGCGTTATTTTGGGCTTCAATTTGAACAGTACACGACGCCAATTCCAAGGTTAACAAAATTCTTCGATTTATTAAACACTAATTCATAATTTATTTAAACGCTAACAATCCACGTCATTTCACAGCAAACGGTGTTCAAGGAATGAAAATGAAAATTAAATAACAAGTGCTGGATCGTCATGGTAACTGAACAACGATCCAAGTTCACATTGACTACATATGTTCTGGAATGTTCTGGAATCTAACAGTGACATTATGTTGATACTCATGTCTCTCACTTATGCTGACAAGTACAGCTATTTTGAATGTTCAGTTATTTTTTGACAACAGCTTTTCTTACTCGTGTTTTGGTTTATCTTCGATTTTTGCCTATTGCCTATCTCTAGAGAAATCCCTTCGTAGTACTAAAGCAAAATCGGCTATGGCTATGGAAATGCTTAATGGAATGAGATAGAGTGAACCACTCTTTCTACAAGAGCTGTTCTAAAAATATCACGATTTTACCTACGGATTACTTATATTCGATTTCAGTTGTTGTCGTGCTCGGGCTTCCGGTGCGCTTTGCGTCGTTTACATCTTTTCGACTCTCCGAGAACATTTTTTCGAACTCCGATAAACGTTGTTTCGCTCCAAAGTAGGTTCACCAGATGTCACACTCAACATTCGGAATGTGATCAGGCACTTAATTTTGTCTTTCTCACAAAATTTGATACAGAATGACCCAAAACACGTGTAACAAAAGCAGTTGTCAAAAATTAATCGAACATTCAAAATAGCCGTACTTGTCAGCATAAGTGAGAGACATGAATACCAACATAATGCTACAAAAAAATCTAGAATCGAATATACGTAACCCGCGTAAAACAAGAAATTCCGCCGCCGTCACCAAATTGGTCGAATTGCACTACGAACTGCTGCCCCATCCACCGTATGCTCCAGATTTAGCCCCGCGCGACTTTTTTTTGTTTCCAAACTTGAAAAAGTCACTCACCGGGCAGAAATTCGAGCCGAATGAGGAGGTCACCGCCGCCACGGAGGCCTACTTTGCAGACCTCGAGAAAACGTATTTTTCAGATGGATTAAAGAAGTTGGAGCATCGCTGGGTCAAGTGTATCGAGCTAAAAAGAGACTATGTTGAGAAAAAAAACGCCACTTATTAAAAATTGTTGTTTTTTTAGGGGCTAAGTACTTATCGTACTGCCCTCGTATGTTGAATTAAATGTTGTATAAAAGCTTGTTTAGACGAAAAATTCCTAGTACTTCTACCAAAAACTCGTCATTATAATATCAGATTATTTTCAGACGCAATTCTCGTTCAAGGTTTTCCAACCACTTGCAAATAACATGTTTCTCCGTTACATGAAATAAATGTTTTATGCAGAAAATATGATAGAATAAAGACAGCCAGGTGTCATACCATCATAGAAACATTTTTCGTATTCAAAAACCTTCACATGCCAAATTTGGCTCCTTTGATTGATTAGTTTTCGAGTTATGCAGAAATGCATTTGTGTTTTATTTGTATGGCGGCCTCCCCTTAGAGAAGAGAAAGGTGTGTCAAATCGCCATAAAAACATTTATTGCTCCCTAAAACCTGCATATTCCAAATTTGGTTCCATTTGCTTGATTAGTTCTCGAGTTATGCAGAAATTTGTGTTTCATTTCTATTGCAAACCACAAACCCTACCCCCTCCCTCTTAGAGAGGTAGGAGGAGTGTTGAACCACCTTAGAAAGGTTTCTTGCCCCCTGAAACCTCCACATGCCAAATTTGGTTCCGCTTGCTTGATTAGAAATTGAATGAATAGTTGAAGAAAAAATATTTTCTGGAGTTTTTTCATTTAATTATTTCTTTTTCTTTGAATAGACACCAATAACACCTAAAAATACACTATGGCAATATTACAGAGAAGCGCAAAGTCGGTGAGTACACGAGTTACGATTTTTCGCGCGAATATAGGAGTGTTAATCAATCTAACAGTCGGAAGGTGTTCTATTTCTATTCTTTGAGAAAAAATATTTTCAAAACGGCCTTGTTCAGATAGCTTTTCATCAACACTAATGTACAGTCAGAAGTGCAATAAAGTACTTCAGAATCATTTACTTCTGTTTTTGCATAAAAAACAACGTGATAATTGGGTAATTTGGCATTGAATCATATGATCCGGAAGGTCATGGCATGATTGAATGAATAGGGGCTTCAGATTCTGGACTGGTCAGCTTGTTTACCAGATCAAAACCCTATCAAGAACTTATGAGGAGTGATTGTACAAAGTAGATGCAGCATACAAGCAGTATGAGTGATTTGAAAAGCTTAAACGAGTAGTATTCTCTGTATAGAACGAGATTCACACTACAACATGACGCAGCTTGGTCGATATCACCCGAATTGGTTATTTGAACTGATTGAGAACTAAAGATGACATACGAATTAGAAACTTATTGTAATTCATGTCGAATTGACGTTAGTTTTGTAAAGAAATGAGAGTTTTTCCATCTGGTTCCATAGTTATGAAACACTGGATTTTTTCTTTTGGAATGTTTCGCGCCTGAACGCTTCAGTCTTTTGAATAAAGATAGTTGTTATATCCTACACTACATACTTCAATTCAACCGACTTCTTACATATCTCTGGAAACTCATAAAAAATGAGTGGTTCTATAGTTGTGGAACGCAGTGTATAATCAACTAAAAAAGTCACTCACCCTTTTTCTAGATGTTCTGTTGCGGCACGCTGCTCGTCGGACTGCTCATACTGTACATCATCTGGGATGTTAACTATTTCATCCGGTGTGTAGTTACGCTGGGTTACGGTGTGCTGTTCCAGCGGAAGCGCAAGATAACAGACCAGACCACGATCTACGGCCTGTGTACCACCCAGGATGTGGACATCTTTATCCGCCACATGAACAACGCTCGCTACGTTCGAGAGTTGGACTTCGCCCGGTTCCATTTTTACGCACTGACGGGAATCTACGGTAAAATCAAAGCAAAGGGTGGCGGTGCTGTGCAGGGCGCCTCCAGTGTACGCTACCGGCGGACAATTCCAATCTTCAACGCGTACAAAATCAACACCCGGTTGGTCTGGTGGGACGCGAAGGCTATTTATTTGGAGCAGCAGTTTGTAACCCTCGGCGATGGGTTCGTTCGGGCGGTGGCCATGTCCAAGCAGTGTATCACGAAGGTTGACGTGACGGAGCTGATGAAGACTTACCCGGGGGTGGAGAAGCAACCGGACATGCCGGAGGATCTAAAGCAGTGGCTAGATTCGATTGAAACATCCAGCCAGAAACTGCGAAAGGAAAAATAGGGCGGTTTCGAATGAAAAAAGGTAGAATTTTAAAGGTTCAGTGTGTGTGAAAACTATAGTTTGCTTTGACACAGCATTTAGATTGTACGGTTATCCAAATTTTTTATTGCATCGGTGCAGTGAATTTCTAATAAAAAATAATACATCTTTGTTCCAAATTGAGTGATATTCAATCGCTTCCAAAATGAATATCTTTCCCAAGGGATCGTTGGTGTCAAATTTGTTCTACATTTTACTATCGAACGGCGCGAACGCCACAGTTCCCGCTGGTTGTTGGCATTTCTTGAGCAAATTCACATACTTTACCAAGTACCGTGCTAACTTTTCTTCCAAGTACAGCACCAAACGACGCTCGTTATCGTCGGGCCGATTCTCGCTGTCCTCGATTGATGGAACGTCATCTTCCAGTGACGTCAGTTGCTCGATGTTGTCCTCGATTTCAACAATCACGTCGTTGCAGTTTCGAGATGTCGGAGGAACCATAGCAGTCATCTCATCATCCTCCAGGACGGGTGGTCGCTCGGAGGACTCGACACCCACAGGGGTGGTCATAAATGGGGGTGTAGACGCTTGTATCCGATCGATTGCTACAGATCTGGAGGCTCTTACCAAAGGTTGCATTGTGTAGTGCGAAAGCTTCGGTAACTGCATTGTTGATTCTTGTACAAATTGGTACGTGCGGCTAGAGATGGGGTAGCTCTGTGGGACAAGAGAATATTCAAGTTAACGCATAAACAAATGATTAGGCGTATACTTACCATATAATCCGTCGGTGGTGGGGGTAACTCTGGTCTTATCCGCAATAGCATCGATGTCGGATCCGCAGCATCAATACTGGGATAAACCGTTTTCAAGTCCAACACCTCCAGCAGCTGACTGTGGTCAACGTCCAGCAGTACCAATGATCTTGAATAAAGCCCCACAACAACCAAGGCGTACTGGTTCTTGCTGACGAATGTAGCGTGGATCGTGAATAGAAGGGATCCCTCGCCAAGTGCCTGAGGTTCCCATAGCGTCTTGTAAGGAATTTGCTCAAGTCGCTGAATCGGTTGGCGGTCATATTTGGGCATCGGCATCGTGTTGTACCCCACGCTGTGAAGCATTCCTTGGCCAGTTAATGCGAGCAGCTCAGCAGCACCACTTATGGGTTTTGTAAACGCGCCAACTATCCCTTTACCGACACCGGTGACCACGCCAATAGGATTTCTCGCCTGCATCGGATGATGTGCAAGGCCACCAACTGCTCCTAATATACTTATTCCAAGTCCGGTCAAACCTTGAGTGAATCCCTCGGTCATTCCCTGGGGTCGCCGTCTGCGGAGGGCATCAGTTCGTTGAACGTGTTCCGAATCGAGCGTCAATCGGTCAAGATTTCTCGCTACCGATGTGGCCAGCTTGGTGACTGAGTTCACCGTACCAGCAGTTATATTCCGGATGAGAGAGGTCGAACCTTGCGTTAGTCCCACCAGGAACCCCCAAGGCCCTCTAAATAGTCCTTGGACGGGAAGAGATACGAAATCACGAAGACCACTGGTAACGGATCGAGCCAAACCACTGGGGCTGCCAAGAATTTCCAGCGATCCTATAACCCAGCCTCCGCCAAAGATCGCTCCCGACAGATAATGCATACCGAGTGAATTTCCGAATCTCATCGGAATCGACCGGATATTATTTCGCTCGAAGGCTGCAAAATCCAACGGACTGTGGTCTAATGCTATGTAAAGACGCATACACGTGTGGACGGACAGTAGAACATGCAACGGCTCGATACGAATATATCGGAGCTTCACAGGCTCAGCCAGGTACGAAGATTGCTGAATCACCATCCTAGGCACTAATACTTGTCCCGGGGAACACCTTATTCGCTCCAGCTGTGTCTCTGGCTGATACAGCAAATTGATCGGCAGACATTCCATCAAATAATCCAACAGGATATTAATGTACGTATCTTCAACGTACGCTCTTATCGGATTAATCTTAAACCTCAGTCCCTCAAAATTCGGCCAGCTGCTTGCGTCCATTTCGGCGTAAATCGAGCACAGTGCGCACGCCGACAGTTCCTTCAGACAATCATCCAACCCATACTGGTTGGGTATTACGACGACCTTTCTCTGCTTATCCTCGTGATCTTCACTGCACAGAATAACTGGAAAATCGTATTCTCCCGTGCTGTGCAGATCATTATCCACCTGAACGTTAACAAACTGTAACAACGCCCTGCCGTTATCCACACCGGAGTTCATCTCGACACCCACCCGGTCGAAACTGAACGAAATGAGATCCGTCTTCGAGCAATTATTGGTCTCATCGTCGCGGAACAGTGTCAAATTGAGCGATTTGAAGAAGCCCCGGAACGATATTCGCTTGGACTGTAGCGACTGTTCGAAGGTGTTCATCGAAGTGTTCGACTGATCGTCGACCGCTGGTGGTGAATCGGATTCCAAGTCCGAACACCGATCAACAGATTGTGGAATTGGGTTCAGCAGTCTGGTACGAATGTCCTTCGCGGAGAACTCAAGATTCTACATCAAACGATACATTTTGTATTGGGATCAAATAATCAAGCAACTCTACACACATACCTGACTGATATAGTCTATCAGTATCTCCGTGGTTCGGTTTCGAATATTCACCGTCAGCTTTAGGTCACCGTAAAGTGGAATGTTGAGGAAAATGTTTTTATTCTCGTCGGGTTTCACCGGATTGGACCATCGAATTGCGCTGCCTGCCATTGGACAAAGTATATTGAATAAATCCTGGTGGCCATTAAACATCAACTCACCGCTCACACATGCAAACAGAAGCGCAATGTCAACTTCCTGCGTTTCGGGGTAGATCGCATCCAATGTGGGAGGCGTATAGTAAACCGTTTTTCTAGAGCCAACAATTTGATACCAGACAAAGTTTGACTCGGCCCCACATTCGGGTATTGCAGTAGCCGATTTGTTGACATTGGTAGAGTCCGACTGGGCTACATAGATGTTGAAGTCGGTTCGATTCTCGACCGCAAACGACGGACATTGATCGTCGTAGATGGAGACGTAGTGCTGATCCAGATGAGCGATGATGGAAAGGGACAGTGGAATGTAGCGATCGTTACACTGAACACAGAAACTCTTCCGCGACACGGTACGATTGAGATGAATCGGTGTGGAGAAGTCGCTATCATCGTTCTGGTATAACGTGAGGAAGTAATTGTAGTTGCTAGTGAATTTGAGCTTGTTTTTGTGCTTGGATAGGTTGTTGGCTACGGTGATCGCGACACCCTGGGGACTGAAACACGGAACAAGGGTATTAGAGTGATTTTTGAAGGAATTCGTGATTCCACTTACTTTTCGCACTTCCGATCGTTCCGGGGAAGACTTAAACAGGCAGTGTGCGTTCCGGTGGTATCCTGAAGGATCTGATCCAGTCGCTCATTTGGAAGCACTCCGAATGACCAGCATCGCAAGTCAAAGCTGGAGTAATTGACTATCACGAATTGGGATGCCAAGATGAGCACCCTTATGTTGTTTTCGGTGGTTGAGGAGAGGATTAGATTTGTGATCTGGAAGAAAATATGTGAACTTGTATTTGTATTTGGTTCTATACAGAAAGCCGTTATCTTGATTTAGTGCCTGACTACAAAAGTCAACAGCGTATGAAAGAAGTTATTTCACGAACACATGTATTTTTTCGTATTTTTTTAAAGACAAAATAGCGCAAATTAGAAAATAAAAAATTGAAAATAACATTTTGGAAGATCAGCAAGATCAGAGTTTATATGCTGATTTCATCGGACGATTGTCGATAAATAATCCGAAAGAGCTGCTTCTACGTAGAAAAGCAATTCCGTTTTATGTGTTGTAATTACTTTAATTTCTGAATTTTAAATTTGAAGGCAATAATAAAAATGATCGGATAAAAAAATTAATTCATCAAATTCGAAATCAATCATACAACGTACTGAACTTTTACCATACATTTGGTGTGGGTGAAAAGATTTCAGACATTTAATAACCAGTCAGTCATTTTTTTTTTATTTTCATAATAACCAATTACCGTAATTCCAACTAAAGCCAGCGCTACACGATGCTACGAACATCCTCGAATGCTGGACGCTCGATGATTCGTCGCATCGTGTAGTCGACTGACGAGCTACGAACCTCCAATGTCGAGTGTCGAATATTCGCGTTGGAAGGTAATCCGTTCGTTGTGGATTACCTTCCAACGCGAGTGGCACGAGTCAAAGGATTTTTGTCATTCGTTGATACGGCACACGATGACATTCGATACACCGCTACACGATTCGTCCGAATCTATCTTTGACAGATTGGTTTGTTTACAAGTTTTAGATGAAGGAACTATGAAATTGATTCGTTAAATTCAAAATATTCGGCAAAATATTGCAGTTTAATAATGTTGATTTCAAGCATTTTTAATTTACAGCCCGATATCAGTACAATTGCTACGGCAGCAATTTCAATACTCGCATCGTCATCCAGTTTCCTAACGTTTTTGATGGTAAATAAAAACAATAAACATTCGATCCAAATACTCGCCGAATGTTTGGACCGAGTGCATTGAATCGAACATTCACTTCACCGTGTAGCAGCACATTCGTCACAACATTTGTCGATTCATCGAGCCAAATGTTTGAGTCCAACATTCGAGTGAAACGTTGGACAAATCGTGTAGCGCCCGCATAACTCTGCGCACTTTCGTCCATTTAAGACTATACACATCAATTTAGTGATTCCCGAAGCGAACGAATAATTTACGTCGATTAATCGATCGAAACCCAGAGAAAAAAAACGTACGGCCGCTGCAGTTTCATCCTGAAAATCAATCATTATCATTGACGATCCCCTGAACTCGTAAACAAAGCTCAATTCGCGTTGACGGCATTGAGATTCGTTTACGAGTTTAGGGAAGCGTAAAAGATAATAATTGATTTTCAGACGAAATGAACACTTTTTTGATTCCAGATGGCCTGCTAGCAAATGAGAAATATTAGTCTAACTATTTTTTTTTCAATGTGACGATTAATCGATTAATCGATTATTAGGAGCGATTAATCGTATCGAATAACAATCTGCTGAAAAGTATTCGATTAGTTGATGAACGATTAATTTCAAAAATCGGGGATCACTACATCAATTGACTATTGATTGTGCGTATTAATACTGTTGAATATGCCTTTGTTATCACTAGATAAATCACCGAAAAAATGAGTTGTACAGAAAAAATATTAAAAACAAATCCGACTTCTCTGAAAATGTCACATTTTTGTTACTGTTAGCTAAAGTGCACTGCACATACAATATCCCGTCACCGTAAAGTCATCTTAAACGAACGAAATGTCAAACATTTTCGCATGGAAATCATATGGTCGCTTCCACATACCGTTTTGTTTCATATTCCGAACACTTAAGCTTTGATGGCCATTAAACAGTGTCTCATTACTCAAAATGGTAATGAGACACGCGAAATTAATTCGATTTTTGGATACAATAGTGCCTCCTTTTCTATTTAACAAAAAAAAAAAGATTTACAAATACATGTTCATGGTAAAAAACTTAAAATATGTTCAATCACCTTTGTCTCAAATTCCAAACAGCAAGAATGCATTTTTTAAAAATCATATCTTTTGAACTACTGGACCAATCCAGATGATCGACATATCAAATTAAAGCCATAGAGCTAGTATTGTTTGGAAAAATATTACACTTGGGTAAAAATCGGATCTTGTTTTCGTAATTATTCATTGTATTTGTTTTTCATAGTTTATATGGTTTCGAGACCAAGGGCACCCTATTTTTTATATTTTTTATAAAATATATAGCTGAGATTTTTTCCCATAACATATCCGAATATCAGACAGGTTTTGTTTTTCGTTTTTGAGTTATGATTTTTCAAAGATAACATGTTTTCAGTTTTCGCTCAATGTTCCTATGCGATCAGACTACATCTATGCGACTAGAATCCAAGTGTGATATTTTTCAAAGAATCATCGGCTTCAAATTGATATATCGATCATTAGAATCGGCCTAGTAGTTCAAAAGTTATGAATTTTTGAAAAAAAAAATTTGGAAAAAGGGGAAAAATGATTCTTTGGATCATCGATTAATTTTGAAAAATCATAATTCAAGAACAAAAAAAAATAATGCCTCTCTGGATTTTGGATATGTTATAAAAAAATTCTCAGCTTTCCAGAAAAAATATAAACATATATAGCACCCTTCGTCCCGAGACCATGAAAACTGAAAAACAAATACAATCAAAACTTCCAAATCTTCTGCTTATGTCATATTTTTCCAAGAAAGACTAGCTAAAAGGCTTTGACTTTATATGTCGATCATCTTAATCGGTTCTGTTGCTTCAAAGTTATGAGTTTTCGAACCACCTTAAAATAGAAATGGGCACCCCAATGAAAAAATAAAAAAATACGGGTATATTTTGCGACAAGGAACGAAACTACCACTTTTCACGGTAAACTGAGTAGCTGCCAAGAGTTATATTCATTTCAATATCGAAAGCGCCAAGAACGATTATGTTAGGTGCTTAAAGAACGATGCAATTAATGTCAGGATTGTGTCAGGATCACCTTCCCCTAATTATGGACAGTAAAACCGCTTACCGCTTTGCAAAAAGGTCATTGCTCGTTGTATGGTTTGAAATTATGAAAAAAGAGAAATGTAATCAACAGAACCAAGAAAAAGGCAAATGGAAAACCACAGGGAAAATAATCTCGCCACACCAATGATAAGCGCGTTAAAATTTTCTCAGCAAGATCAGTTCGTACTCTGCTTCTGGGTGTTATCTCTACTGGAATAAAACCGCAAACCTATGATGGCTTCTCAGCTTCACTCCACTGATGTTTGTTATCAATTCAACTCTCTTCTCTCACGCCATATGTTTACGCATTATATTGCACAACGTGTCTTTGTCGTACGAATAGGTAGATGGAAGTGTTGCTGGATTGGAACTACGCTGTCTACTTCATTTGGTATTGAATGGGCAGGCAGCCTTATCAGCCTTCGGCCACACTGCTTTCCATGCGTTCGATGCAAACGTAGGCATAAAACCGGTTCGCTCCACGCTCGCTTGTTCATTCGGTGGCGAATACACGATTCTTATGTGCTTGCGTTATTCAGTGAAAGTGAGTGCTTCAGTTTGCCAGGAAAAAAATATACACGCGCTGTTGCAATATGGAATATAAAGTGGCCTCCCCAGCGGTTCTCCGGGAGCCTCTGGTTGTACCGGAAAAGCTACTCATGGGCCCGGGGCCATCGAACGCTCCACAGCGCGTGCTGGATGCCATGAGTAGACCTATTCTGGGACATCTTCATCCGGAGACGTTGAAAATTATGGATGACATCAAGGAAGGTGTTCGGTATCTGTTTCAGACGAATAACATAGCCACCTTTTGCTTGAGTGCCTCGGGGCACGGGGGGATGGAAGCTACTCTCTGCAACCTGCTGGAGGATGGCGACGTGATACTGATCGGCCATACCGGTCACTGGGGTGACCGATCAGCCGATATGGCTACACGATATGGAGCCGATGTAAGGACTGTGAAATCCAGTGTTGGTCAATCGCTTAGCTTGGAGGAAATCCGTAGCGCATTGCTGCTCCACAAACCATCGGTGCTGTTTCTGACACAGGGCGATTCCTCGACGGGCGTTCTTCAGGGTCTGGAAGGTGTTGGAGCGCTCTGTCACGAGCACAACTGTTTACTGATTGTGGATACAGTTGCCTCCCTAGGAGGAACACCGTTCTTTATGGACCGCTGGGGAATTGATGCAGTTTACACGGGATCACAGAAGGTGCTGGGAGCGCCACCCGGCATAACTCCTATGTCATTCAGTCATCGTGCAGTGTGAGTATAGGAAAAGTTCCATTAGCTTTTTATTAACAAAACAATGTACCGCGTACGCCTTATCGCATTCGTGTGGCTATTGAATTAGCCAAATACGCTTTTAGATTTTTTTTCTATTTGCGTAAGAGATAACGGTTTATGTGTACGAAAATAACCTGATATGTAAATAATGTCGTCTTTATGCAAGTCAGTTATCTCTTTAGGCGATACAGCATATGCATTAATCTATTTGTTTAACCTGCAGTGAGCGCTACAAACGTCGCAACAGCAAGGTCAAAGTGTACTACTGGGACATGGCCCTGGTGGGGGATTACTGG
Organism: Toxorhynchites rutilus septentrionalis; assembly: GCF_029784135.1. Taxonomy (NCBI): domain Eukaryota; kingdom Metazoa; phylum Arthropoda; class Insecta; order Diptera; family Culicidae; genus Toxorhynchites; species Toxorhynchites rutilus. The sequence continues at coordinate 32,646,918 of NC_073744.1, read as the reverse complement.
GGATGCTTTGGAAGACCAAGAATGTAAGTCAATTTTCAAAATGCTTCCCTTAACTGAAGAATAACATGAATTGGAATAACATACCCAGCTACCATCACACAATTTCCGCCACTCTGCTGTATGGGTTACGCGAGGCGATCGCATTGGCGTGCGAGGAAGGACTTCCCGAGCTGATAGCACGCCATCAAGGCTGTGCCAAGCGTCTCTATAGGGGACTAGAGTCTGCCGGATTTCAGCTGTATGCCGATCCGAAGGACCGCCTCTCGACCGTTACCACAATCAAAGTGCCGTCGGGTGTAGACTGGCTGAAGGTTGCTCAACACGCAATGAAAACGTAAGCTTATTTTCTATTTCACTGTTACCATTAACCTATAGTAGATATTGTTTTTTTCTCAATATAGTTATTTGGTCGAGGTTAGCGGAGGTTTGGGACCCACTGCCGGACAAGTATTTCGAATTGGATTGATGGGCCAGAACGCAACAACCGAGCGAGTTGATCGCGTACTGCAGGTCTTCAGGGATTCAGTAAAAGCGATGTCACCCGAGGTTCAGGTTAAGGGAAAAATGTGAATAAAAATTGTAAATTGAACTATGATTCGGTTTCACTTACCCCGTTCTCTGATCGTAAATTGATTACCACTGTGCCTTCCGTGGGCACCACGTAGCTGTTGGAGGCTTGTCGTTTGACCTCTCCGCTGATGTATATCAACTCAGACTGCAACAGGAAACCGACGTTCAGTTCCAGTGTGAAGGCACTCTCGATGTAGTGCGGCATTACGATATTATTCGGTTCCACAATATCGACCTCATTCGTAACAAAATTCTTCACCCGAACCTGACATCCCAACTTGTTGATGAAGAGGCACCAGGGCGCGATACTTAGCATCAGACAACAGGACAGCTCATGCGGTGCTGAGCAGTTGTACAGTGGGAAGGTTGCTTCTTGGATGGAATTCTCGCGCTTACAGCGGAGTTCATCCTCCCTCGAGCAAGGCCAGTTTGGGATGTGACAGTTTTGAAGCATGCTGATGGCATTTTCCACCTTCTTGAACCGCTCCGGAACTTGAAAGAACGTTCGCCCATCAATTATTCTGTACGAGAGCAGAGCTCTTCGTTTATCTTCGCCATGGGGGGAATAAAAACTGTTAATCATAGAAAATGTCGAATTAAACAGCTGTCTCAAACGTTTTTTTCAGTAAGACCTACTTCATTCTGAAGAGCAGCTCATGTTCGTCCGTATTTGTACCAGAAACTATTAGTTGTCGTCGTTCAGCTTGACCATAAATTGAGAATGTTCTATCGTTCTTCTCCTCGTGAGCCTGAATAAATACAACACTCCTCAATTGAGTAACTCAAGCGAAATCGCACAATACTTACGGTGGTGTTGACAGTGAGCATCGATTGCACCATAAATAGTGGCCAAATAATGACCAGAACACGTTCGTTGCACGCGCCCTTCATATCAGCCGTTTCGTCGATCCTTTCGCGGATAATTCTCACCCAGTAGCTAATGTATCCTTCTTTAGTCATTCCCGTGGGAATCTTCACCAGGTATGGCTTAGCACCGTTCATGATTTCTCTCATCGGAATGTCCCCGGACCAGCCTTTTTTCTCGCCATCGATGGAGATTTTAATACTTTGCTGGTTTTTACTGTTGGCCGCTCCGAAAACATTTGCGCTTGAATTTCCCTCCACCAAAACGCTGGTTGACAGATAGTGCTTATCATTGTTCGCCACCAGCTTGTAAAAGCGATACTGCAGCTTCAACTGCTGGCTAGTCATATTGAAGAAGCTAATCTGACCTTCGATTGTTATCCTCTTCTGAACGTTGCTTAGATTCTCGATACGAACTATAAACAACTTGTCGTCATCAACGTCTTCCTCATATGCTGGAAGGATTCTCACGTACACCAGACCCACCTTCGCGACAGCGAATGGTACCGAGGCGATGTCTTTAGTATTTTCGTTGAAAAACAACTGAAGCTGCTGTTGATGGCGAACACTTCTGAAAACGTAAAGTGAAAGCTCCCCGGTTCCAAGGAAGATGGATTCACCAGTTTCGAATTGGCCGAACTTGAGTCCCACGTGAGTATGATTGCATACGATGAACTTCCCGAAAATCAACGCTGATCCCTCATTGCTGTTCCATATTTTATCCGCCACCAGCAGATTATACCCTATGGATGGCCCGTATCTTATCCGAATATCGTCTGATATGGCGGTTAGCTCAACCAAGTCATCTTCGAGAACTGCGACCGCCTTCACATTGACAACCTCGAGCAAGTTCTCGAACGTGAAGTGACTATAATCCAGCAAATCACAATGCAGGTTCAGTTCGCCACTGAGCATCACTTTGCCACTGTCATAGATGGCACCATGCGTTCGTAGATGGTTGGCGTTCAGCATGATGAACTTGTGACTCTTCGATTCCAACGTTTCCTTGCACACCCGGTACCGTTCGAAGGGTTTCGGCAGGCAGTAGGCATCCGCTTCGAACTCGACCACGTTGAAAAGATTTACTTGCACTGGGCGCAGTTCCGCGGTGAATTCCACATTGGGAATCAAGTCCGGATTGAACAGAGAATCCACCCGCATGCATGCTACGAATATCTTCGGATGTAAACGATACGGCAGGTTGACAGTGCGCGACGTTGACAGGTAGGTATCCTTCAGAACATCTGTTATGTTGGAGATCAGCGATCTGCTCTGGTCGGTGCTATCGTTGGTGGGACTGTGCTCTTCGTCTTCGCTGCCGCCGCCTTCCCCTTCACAGACCACATTGTGGGTCATAACGATGCGCCAAATCGAGGAGGCAGTGATACGCGCGGGAAGTTTCAGTTGAACTTTCTCGTTTTCGGATAGGGTGAACCCGCAGAGCTCGAAGAAGTCGCCGTGGATTTCGGAAAAATATTCCAGCTTGCACTGAATGTTGATCGTTTTGGTAGTCTGCCGGGAATTAATAAAATATATTAGGAACGAACCATTTTTGGGATTAGAAGAAGAACCACACGAACGCTTCGTGGAATTGTACAATACTTACACTCATTGGTACGGGATAAACCGTCACACTGTACAGTGCTCTTGGCTGGGGATATCTCCAACAGATGGTTCCAATGTCGCGATTGGTGATCTTGATCTGATACGGTAGAGGCAAATCGTTGAGTCTGGTAGATTCGATGAATTGGAAAGCCCCCGCCCGAAGGTCATCCTGATAGTGTTCCTCGGGTGTTACCTTGGAATCCTTGCGGGAGAAGCCCGGCGTAACGATTGGTATCAGCTTTTCTGGATCGAGCGTCGGCGGATTGGCGTTGCTATCCCGCTCTTGTTTTTGACAGTCCTCTCTAGTGTTCCCAGAATTTGCCATCAGAATGCGGCAGAAATGATCAGAAACTGCTCGCATTTCGGCCATATTCTTCGGATTAAAATCCAACTGAAGATAACTAGAGCTGAGCTTCACATGGACGAGTGGATCTCGTTTCCAGTACTCTTGCGTTAACGTTGCGGTTGCGTTGAACGAAAATGGATGCACAATTACGAAGCATCTCTGACAGAAAACAAGCTCTTCCAACATTAGAGTGAAGGTTATTCGTTCCGGACGCTCTTGTATTAGTAGCGACGCATCTATAGAGGAGAACGATAGTTTGCAATTATAATCTCGCTCTTCGTCGTCTCGCAGATGTATCATAATTTGCGAAAGTCGAAGATTTACTTTCTCCACATCATATAGGTTGGATTTTAGTTGTTTGAACTTGTTTCGGCCTAGTATAGGTTTGGGATGCTTCGATGGACGTTTGCCAGTATGTACTTCGTTCCGTGGTCCACATATTGTAGTGTCCAGCAGACTTATCAATTCCAGCAGAACATCCAGTCGCTGATGGGAGATTGCGAGTTTGATTGGTCGCTTGAAATCTACGCTCAATTCGTTGTTCATCTTAGTCAAACTCTTCACAAATCGCGTTTTTATAAGTGGTTGCGGTATCCCCAGATCATCCGGCTCGCCCGAAAGCGTCTTCAGAAGAGGCACATCTTGTAACTCGATCACCAAATCAAATAACGACACCTGAATTATCCGCTCCAGAAGATTGAGCGACAGCATACCATTTGGTTGAGCCATAATCATTCGGAGCAATGTTTTCGGAACATTCTCTGCTGTTTTCTTCTCGTAGAGGTTCACCTTGAAATATCCACCCAGGAAGCAAATCTCGTAAGGAACAATCTGCTGATCGATGGTCGCTCCTGTGGATGGCTTCGCTTGTTCGATCAACCGCTCCGAAAACATCCGCTGGCGAGAACCTTCCATACTTCGTCTGCTGCTAGATCCAATACGCTTTACGTCCGAGGCACGATACGATTCGACTCCGGAGTCCTCCTCGCATTTGGACAACTTGGAATGACTGCGTCTGAAACGTGGCGGATCGGGCTCCCGAGTGTATGCAGACGAATCAACACTCATCGCTTCCTGGCTAGCCTGACTAGCGAACAACGTTGGATTGATTTCCACGAAGCTTCCTTGAGAGGAGCATGATTGCTGATCGGGTGGACACATTATTTGAAGTATTTGGTTCACTCTGCGGGAAATCATCCCAGCGAGATGCAATTGGTCCAGATCTAGGTCAATCAGCAAGTCAGACATGCAGTTCAACTCCATTGCTTGGCTGCAGATTAAAACGTTTTTGTATATGATACAGGGGGCGTAGATGACCGAAAAGTTGAATTCTTTAAAAATCGTACTAACTTCGAAGTCAGTTGATCGCTGAGCTTCTTGGAGGTTATTCCACTCGAACGCAGGATTGTCGTGGTGCTTCGTGGTGGATGTTTGTTCTTCGATATATGCTTGGATATCTGACCAGCGAGCAGTGCTTAATGAAATTTCCTTCAACACGAGCTCGTACTGTCTGTCCTCTATTTTTGATCCGGGCACGTTTAATATCCGCATTTGAGCAGCTTTTGTATAAACATCTGGTCGAAGTGGCACACGGCATATTGGATTTTCCACGTTGTGATGCATGATGATCGAGTTGATCTTGAAAATGTAAGCGCTGCAATCTCCGGAACATTCTTGCAAAGGAATGAACAACCGCAAACCTTTGCTATTGAACAATATCAACGGGAGATCTCTCACTCCCAACACACTTCGTGGTTCCTGAATTTCATTTTTTCGCTGGAAGATCGCGAGCACATCGACGCACTGCTCCAGCAGATCGAGATCCAACCGCAAATCAATTTGTTCAACTTTCAGAATTATCTCAACCAGACTTTCGTTCTGTTCACGATTTTTTTTCACCGCATCCCATTTGGAATGTACGTTTGTAGTTTCAGCTTTGGTGACCGTCAAATTCAGAAAAGTATCGTTGGCCGATTTGCTCGATCCCCCAGATTCCGTCTGTACAGTTAAACCTAGGGCTTCATTTTTGACCCAACTCGCTTTTTCTTCATCATATTCATAACAATGTCCGCTCATTCCGCCGACCTTTGCTTTGACCTGCAGGTAAACTTCCTGCATGTCCAAACTGTAAATAATATCCTCAAGCTCAATGACGAGCTTCACGATCGATCGGTTCTCGTCGTTCCGTACGATACAATTAACTGTCACCTTGGAGAAAGTCCACTGTAGCCAAACCGATACCTGGAGCTTGTTCGGTTGAATGGTTTCCTTCAGTGTCTTCTCGGAAGCTCCGCTAGAATTATGCGTCATGTCTAGAAACTCCTTCAAATCCGCAACCGGTGCTGTGCTGGCAGATTTTTGGCTTATTTCCAATTGCTGTAATTCTTTCCGGCCGCCTGATTCCCCTCCTCGTGAGGACTGCAATGACGGAATCGAGAGAATTCTGTCGACAGTGGCAGTGATTAGAGCTAGCTGCTCTTTGAACACGTTTAATTTCAGCGGTGAAGTGTCTACATGGAAGCAGGCGGATGTAGCGATTCCATCTTCCTCTTTGATGTTGAACACCAGCGAGATGTTGGTGGTCATTTCATCTAGCAGTTTGCTCATTTGGCGACCTTGGTATGTCCAGCTGGAGGCATCCGCCAGCGAGATGGTCCACGGGAAGCTATCTTTATCGTCGGGCCAAACCGATTTCGCCAGACTGATCGGGAAACGGTTGAGTCTCGCGGATAGACTGCCAGATTTGAAGGCGGAGTTGATTGTGATGAGCGGAAGTCTGGGAAGTAAGTAATATGGTTGTTTTACATGTGCTTTCATACAAACAAAACATAAATGTCTGCGTAGCTCGAGGACTAATAGAGGAAATGGAACCAAAATTGGAGTGTGAGAATTTTAGAGTACAAGAACTGTTTCTATGATGGTTTGACACCCCTCCGGAGGTATCAGGAAGGGTTCCATAAAAATATTACACATATTTCAACCACTTTCATTTGTGTATAACTTTTTAGTGCATGTGTAAAAACTGATGAAATTTTAAACAAAACTATTTTAGAGTGTAACGTTTACATGTGGAAAATTTCGTCACAATCAGTCAAGTAGTTATCGGAATGGCTTCCAAGTAAAAAATGCTTCGACAGAAAAATATGGACGCGCTCGTGGGAAATCTAGGCCAGCCCCACAGTTCCCACAGAATCGACCATAAGACCCTATCCCGTGTGGTCAAATCGTTCAAGGAGACTCAGATGATCTAGCGGCGAGATGGCAGCGGAAGAAAAGCGAAAACGACCTACCCCGTGAAGGTAAGGGAGGTAAAGGATCACTTAAAGCGCATTCGGAGTACTTTCGATTCGGGACGTAGCCAAGAAGCTCAATTCTTCCGTCGGTGTCCAGCAAACAATGAAGCTGGCCAGATTTCATGTCTTCAAGATAAGGAAGGTGCCTAATCGAACTGATAAGCAGAATACGGTGACCAAAGCCCGCACAAGGAAGCTGTACCGCGAGTGCTTAGTGCAGCCGAAATGCATCGTAATGAACGACGAAACGTACATTAAAGCGGACGACAAGCAGATCCCCGGCCTGGAGTTTTTTTGTCGACAAGTGCTGCTTGGATGTTCCGGAAGAAGAAGATCGACAAATCTACCAGGGAGTACTTGGTGTGGCAGGCGATCTGTGGGTGCGAAAGATTCAGCAAGTCGTACACACAACTGGCACCATCAACGGCTAAATGTATCAATAAGAATGCCTCCAGACGTGCCTGCTGTCCTTCCTCCGATTCCACGAAGCTGCAACTCTGTTTTGGCCGAATCTGACATCGCGCCATTAAGCGAAACCGGTGATGAAGTAATACGAAGCCAAAGATGTTGTTTTTGTGACGAAGGAGACAAATGCGCCAAACTCGCCAAAGCTATAGCCCAATAGAAAAAAACCCGAGCGATATGATTGGCAAGCTCCGTAAAACAGGGAAGGTCCTAAAAACGACCAGGATTTGAAGAAAGAGTGGGAGAAAGTGTGTATGAAAAGTGTCGTAAGGGTTGCACAGGATCTGATGTGTAGCGTTAAGTCCAAGGTGCGAGCATTTAGCCTAGGAGAGGAGGTTGAATAAACCAATTTTGCCCCTTGGGGTTGATATGGGTTTCCCGGGGGTGAACAAGATACTGTATAAGTTGTGTTACGTGAACCAACTTAGAAGAATATTATAGTCTATTAGTTTCGTAGAAAGTATTGTTATTGTATTAAAAATTAATAGTTACATTCGATATTCACTGAATTTTAGGTTTTTATGGATGAGAAAATGATGTCAAGTTTACTCACTTAAACAACCGCAAAGTTTTTAAATTGGTAAGTATTTCGTATGAATAAGATAAAGATAAATATTTTATAGAAATTTGGCTATAGGGCGGCAATTCCTTCGATAAAGAGGCAAACCAGCCAGGATTCTGAAAACCTCTCAAATGAAGAATAAAAAGAAGCTGACACCGATGACTGCTTTTAGCTCCTAGTGAAAAACGGCGGTTTTATACAGTAATCGTTCGATAACTGGACTGCTGCAATTTGTGAACAATAGACGTCGTATTTAATTTGAAGATTTGCTGTGGCATTCCAATGTAATTTATGTTGTTATGAAAATTGTTTTTATTCTCGCATGACTAAAACATTGATTACAGAAAGAATAATTTCCCCTAATTTTTGTTCAATAATTTCGCTATCAACGCGATTCAAACATTCATTGAAGTTCCTCTCGATTCTATTTGATTTGGCAAGTAAATGTTGATATTTGGGTTTTTTTTTTCTCGACCAGTTGATATGCCTAGAAAATGACTACCGCTTATTTGTGATTAGTGATCCCCGATAATCGTTCGATTAATCGATTAATCGAATACTTCCTACAGAAATCGATTATTAATCGAACGAATACTGCACAATCGATAATCGAAGCGAACGAATAATTTACGTCGATTAATCGATCCAAATCCAGAGAGAGAAAAACATACGGCGGCTACAGTTTTATCCTGAAAATCAATCATTATCTTTGACGCTCCTCTAAATTCGTAAACAAAGCTCAATGCCGTCAACGCGAATTGAGCTTCGCTTACGATTTTAGGGGAGCGTGAAGGATAATAATTGATTTTCAGGTGGAATGAACACTTTTTTGATTCCAGATGGCTTTCTAGCAAACGAGAAATGTTAGTCTAAATAATTATTTCTCCCAGTGTGACGATTAATCGATTAATCGATTATTTGGGGCGATTAATCGTATCGAATAACAAACTGCTGAAAAGTATTCGATTAGCTGATGAACGATTAATTTCAAAAATCGGGGATCACTATTTGTGATCACCATAAGTCGAGGACTAAATTCTTCAAGGGTTAGACATCAATTGAATATACGCTACCCAAAATCAAAATCAATATGGCGTCATTTGTTTACCAACATATCATTTGCGAGGATTGAGATCGTTGAAATCACGGAGATAATAAAAATAAAGAAAAAAAGCTGTTTTATTTCTGACTGCATAAGCGATTTTCATATTTCGGTTTCACATGGAGGTGTTCACATTTAATATGGAGTTTAAAGTTAGCCATTATTCGACTATATAACCGGACCGAATTGTAAACAACAGTAATTGACAGAACCAAAATGTCAGTGAACCGCAGCAATATTGGGTACACTGGCAATATGAGGGATTTGACGTTTTAGTCATACCCCTGAAATTCTTTTAGGAGGGTGCTTAAGAATTGCTCTTAGCCCGATGAAAAAAAGATAACCTAGAGATTGAAATTCCATCAGACAGGATATTCTAGCTATGTTCATCGCTCTGAAGGCGAACTGGCGTCCGCTCGACAGTTTCTTGTCATCGATTGATAAAACTCGTTTGGTTTTTCAGAGAGAACAGAATGAACATTGAACTATCCAATGAATTCATTATATAGAGATTGGAGTCGTTAAGTTTAAGAACGGAATTTTGCAACTTTTTGAGATGTTTTGCGAGTGGATAGCCGATATCACCTCAGTCTCGATCAGTCTCAAACATACCATATTCAAATGAACATTAACTCAAATTAGCATATTTCAAAGCAATACTCACTTCAGCATCACGATCTCATTGTCGCCAAACTCGTCCTCGGGCCGGCCAGATCCACCAACCGTATCCTGCACGATGCTTTTCTCCGGGAAGTACACCGTGCAGTGGTTAAACTCCAAGTGGAATATAATTCGCCGTGAGAGTTGCTTCCAAAAGTCCCACCCCGCGGTAGCCTTCCGCCCCGCATCAGGGTCCTCGCGTTCCGTATCATCTTCCGCCACGACGGAACTGGCGAGCGCTGGGGCAGCCATCGCCGCCGCCGGAGGTAGTGTTTCCACTTTGTCCGAACTGGAGTGTACAGAGGTGATTGGCTGAGAGCTTTTCTTCGGCAGCAATCGATCGACGGATTTCCGTGGACTCAGTGAATGACGGGTGTGGGATCGCACCAAAGGATTCTCGTGAGATGCGACGTTTTGCTCGATGATTATGCGAAGAAAGTCGTACAGAATAGGATCCATATTGAGGCTAAGGTCGAGAAAGCGTCCGTAGAACAAGGGCGGATGCCGCAGGTCGGCGAGCACATTATCAATGGGTAGTTGGATGATAGCGGTTAGAAAATCCTCGTCGGTAGGATGGTCTGGCCAAAGAGCCGTAAGGGATCGCTGAGAGGAAAAATTGTTGGGAATGTACGATAGGCAGCGTAGGCTGCGGGAAGTAAGTTTCCAGCAAATGGTGTGTTCAGATAGAATTTTACGCATGTGCGAGTGAGAGATGCTAAGATCCAGCGTTGGGATTGCGTTTGAAGTGAGATCATTCAATGTGTTTGGCGCTGCATGGAATGATGCACACTGGTAATGGAGTGATTGAACGATAGCTGATGCAATGAGGGCTTTCTGAGGATTGAGCACTAGTTTTAAATCCGAAACACCGAAATTGTGTTCCGTCTTGTTGAGCTCACTGTTCGGCCATAAATCTGGAAATAAGAGGAAGCGGTGCTGGTGGTTCAAATTTACTGATGTGGCGATAAGTATTTCCCAATCGTTATGGTGTATTTTAACCTGCAAACGTTCGAGATTTCCTGATATCGCATGAAAACAACTGTCGAATAGTTTGGATGGAGGTTCCGGCAACTGGCTGGTTGTGAAAACGAGCCGATTCGGGTAGAGTGGCGTTAGCAAATTGCATTCGACGCGGTTGAACTCGAGTGTCAGGTAGGGATTGGACGGATTTTGGGTAGCTTGGGTACTTCTTTTACGACCCAGTTGAAACTTGGAATGATCGAAAGCATGTAGCTCTATGGTTGGATTCAAAATTGTCACGTGTACTTGTTTCAAGGGAATCTCACTCATTAGCGCATCATAGTCTTCCGCCGATGGCGGAGGCAGCTGCTGGATGGTTGGAAAGGGCTTCTCTTCGTAGTACGGAGGATATTCGTACGCATCCTTGTAGGAAATGAAGGTTTTTATTCGATGCAGCGTGTCGGCGTTCACTTTTAAACGAAATTTGCCCATAAATGCTCGAATCATGTATTTTTCGGACAAATTACTAAATTCCAAATCACTGCCAAACTCGGAGGTTCTGCGATCATCAGGCACTTGTACCTCGTGTACAATATCTACTGCGAACGAAGGCGACCTCTGTAACAAAACGTCCTGGCTATATGTTCCCAGGTGATAATTCCAATTGATGTTATATTTCGCATTTTCTTCGCAAGTGGTGTCAAAAAAAGAGCCCTCTGTATGATTCGCACTTTGAAGATGCGACTCACTTTGGAAAATATCCTGTACTGTCGGAGGATGACCGCATGGACAATCTTCTAGCGATTGGATACTCATCTCGGCAACCCCTCCGCAAACGTTGAACCACTTTAGACCGCAGATAAGCACCTCTCCATGAACCCCTTCCAGATTTAATTGCAAAAACGGATTGTACTTGATTTTTCTTGCCGTTCCAACCACACTTTCACCAACCAGTTCCTGCGTCTTGAAGATCATTCTCAATCGATCCACGTAACACCCAGCGTGAAACACATGACATTCGTTATCATCAGTGTGATCGTTCTCGCTCTCTTCGGGGAAAAACGAAGGCAGCAAATTCCACGCCCACGAAATCAGCGATTCCTGGTTTTCCTCCCTTTCACCGTCCGCATTCCCATCCTGACTCAGCGACGTCTCACTCTTAATCTTCCCCTGCTTTAAAGCCAGGCCAAGCTCGAACAATCGCATCAACATCGGAAACTGTTGAGACGACACGTTGACATCGAGGAACTTGCTGTGGATGTCGATTCTCGTTATAGATGATCGATCTTGGGCGCGTACATTGTTGTACTTCATAAGGACCCTCGCTTGCAGTGTACTTCTATATAGAACCGGCTCTTGGCATACTTCAATCTTTCCAGCCGAATTTCTCTTATCCAAACAAATAGTCAAATCGACTATGTTTATGAGTTTCCTCAGCGAAACTCGTAGGGGAGAAATGTCAATGAAAGCAGGATTCCAACCGTTGTCCGCTGATTCCATCGAGAACTGTTGGATGTTCATCGACACAACGATGTCCTCTTCCACATATTTCAGGATTACATTGTGACAACGAATTGTGATGTTATTCGCAATCCGATTTATCAGCGATGCCATATACCCCGGAGGAGGCGTTTCTTCAGTATTTTTATTCTTTCTGCTTGCATCCCTTCGGGGAGCGGTACGATTGCCCGGCTCCTGCAGTTTCAGTACGAATTCTGAACAAGAAAATATTTAAGCGAATTATCCTAAGAAATATCAAGGTTTTTCTTACCAATAGTATTGATGGTAATCACAATCGGTTCCGATGCGATCTTTGTCCACGGTACCCGAATTGCCAACTCGTGTATATGTCCGGAAAGGAACTGGAACGGCAGAGCCAGTTCTTCCTCCAGCACATCGAGTTTGAGGTCCAAATTTTGGAAAACAACCTCGCCACCCCATAGTGACACCTGGGAATCTTCCGGGCGAATATTTTTCACATATTTTTCAACGTAGCTTAGAATAATCGGTGTAATGTACGATTCAATTTTGAACATTTTAATTTCATTACAAATCTACCCGATTTTACAGTAGCAGTGTTTTTTGTCTCGCGAAATTCTTGTAAATACAGCACAATTATTCATCAACTAGAATATTTATCATCGAAACTGAACTGTTATCGGCCTTCAGCGGAAGAGAGGCTTCAATTCACATCATAATACTAGACATTGACAAAGGAAAACGACCAAAAATGATAACACCAATCTATAGGCCGCAGCAGACTGTCCACGGAGACAATGTTTTTCTTCGCATTTTTTCTTTCTCGATTTGTTTTTGCAACGAAACGGTGGAGAAATGTCAGAAAAGGGACAAAAACAGTCAGTGGCATCAGTTCGCCGGTGGTCGAAATCGACAGACCGAATGAGTTGGGAAGGTGATTGCGCAAGTTTACTAACACGGAGGGAAACGACCGGATAATTGGTATTATGACAATATTTTAAAGTGTATGGATTGATTTCGGGATGGCTCACATATACTGATGCATCTTGTAAGGCGTGCTACACAAATTACGTAACGCTAAAAATATGAGTTTCGGACCCCTCTCCCCTATGTAACAAATAGTAAAAGTATCGTAAAAAGTAATCCCCCTCCCCCTTGAGTTACGTAACACTAATCTGTACACAAAGTCACATTCGTTTGAATTTTTTTTACCTTTTTTTAAGTAATGAATACTAACATAAAAATCAGATATCTGTCCAGGTCGGAATGAAATGTTCAAACGGAAGTTCCTTATACACAAGTTGTGACTTCAGAAGAACATCCGACAAGTTCATAGAATTGCGAGCAAACAGAAATGGAAAATTAACGTTCACATCTGTTGGAATCGATGCTTTCAAACCATCTGGTGTTTAGCTGAGAGGAACATGGGCTGATATAACATGACGTTGATTTACACAAAAGTAACTACTCCTTCGTTCAATGCAGCAGTTCCGGTCGTTACATTTCATTACATGCAAAAGGCATTGGGATGTCCTTACATGACTAGCAAACCACTCGGTTTAATATCGTACTAATTTCGCTTCATCGATTTGGGAGTTTACGGACTCAATATATTCTGCTTTGACGAGATATACATCGAACGCTAGTTTATTCCACACATCAACTAACGATTCCCCTGCATAAAAAAAATGACAAAAATTTAAAACCGTTTTCGTCAAAGTGTGCGTTTCTCGATATCGAAGGTGCTTTCGAAATAGCTTCCTATCAAAGATACAGGTTCTGAAAAGAAGACATTTCGATTTCTGTGATTGCAATCACAGGTTGCCCACAACCAGGGTTTCTACATTCTGTGTCAAATATATATCGGGAATTTTTTTTTCTAAATAAAAGCTTTATTTATCATCTCAATTTATATTATCACCTTCAACATAGGCTCCTTCTGAAGTAATACACTTTTTCCAACGATCAATTCAGTCATCGAAACACTTTTTATAGCTGTACTTAGAAATTGCTTCTAGTTTACGCAGCGTATTCGGTTTTATGTCTTCAATGCAAATGGGTTCCACGAGGCGGTAATTTGAGTTTTGGAAATAGGAAAAAGTCTCAGGGGGCCATATCTGCTGATCAGAACTTGATCGTTCAAGCATGTCTTCAGTCACTTGACTGCGATGAAATTTTTGAAGATAATTAAGCTTAGTGGCATTAGTCGTGCTGCGACTTTTATCATACCCAAAACATCAACCAAAATATGATGAACGGTCTCGTGAGAGATATTTAATAAACGGGCTAGCTCTCTCAAACTTAAATGATGATTACCGAGCACCGTTCCTTTTATTTTATTGATGACTACATCAGTTGAAGAGGTGGATGCTCTTCCTTGACGTGGCATATTGTTTATATCTTCTCGACCGTCTTTGAATGCCTTATACAATTCATACATCTGTGTTTCCGACATAGTTGAGTCACCAAATGCATTCTGCAACATTTGCAACGTTTCGGGCCAAGGATTTTTTTTCGCAACTTAAAATTTCATACAATATCTTTGACCAATTGAATTATTCATATCGAAAATCATCGAGCAAAAAAGCTAACGTACGTGGAAAGTTCGACGACATGATATCGAGCAGGATTCAGATTGCTTTAAGTTAAAGGTGGAAGGAACCCACAAATGGCTGCCACAACGGCGCTCATTTCACCCCTCCGAAAATCAATAATTTTGCGAAACAGTGTGAAGAAAATTATCGTTTTCGCACACTTTCCATCAAGTAATATCAACCAAACTCTAATCGATTACTCACAAGATATTAAATTTTCATCTGTATAGTACTGTATAGCACTGTATAGTGAAAAACGTCGGAAAACTCGAGCTAGTGCTCTGACAGTTAAATTTTCATTTTTCAATTTTCCGCAATGGTTTTGTTTGTATTGGTGAAAGCATCGTTATTTTTTCGACTCTGATGCCAATGTTAAAGTTGCTATAAAAAATAAAAAAATCAACAACATCGAAACAGCTAGAAAAACCACTCAATAAAATGTTATTTCTGAGTCACAGCGTTCCATGTCATGAAAATCAATAAAATAAAATTGTGTTGATATCAGTACAATTATTATTTTCACGTTAAATGGGTCTATAATGTTAGTTTTAGAAACTTTAACATTAGTTAAGCAAATTGTATTGCAGAGCTCGGAGCACTGCCACGGCTGCCTATGCTTTCAAAAATAGTAAACAGAAAAGTATTACATTCAATCAAAATGCCCTGGCTAACGAAGAGAAGGGTTAAGGCTCTCCAACGTGAATATGTGAAAACATTACGATCAACGAAGGAAAATATTAAGGAATTATTAACATAGAGTTACTGTGCGAACTTATTAATACCAAAAGAGCTGTTATAAATCTGCTCATGTTGAATTGTAATTTTTTCAAATGTATTCTAAGACTCGTGTCAGTGAAGCACCACATGGTCTGATAAGTGAATTGATCTATTTGCGTGTGCTTTGCTCTCCTCTCACAAACACTATTACCCCATTACAATGGCTTCCTTCCACCTTCACCTCAAACCATGATGCATCACAGAAGATCTGAGTACAAATCGCTCAAAAAATCGGGTGGGTGGTGCCCAAGACATGATCGCATTGTTAACGTAGGACAACGAACTTATTGCATTCATTTTGCCTTCGTTTCAATAACAGATTATGTATTAACGTAGAAGAAGACGAAGAGAAGAAGAAGAAGAAGAAGAGAAGAAGAAGAAGAAGAAGAAGAGAAGAACAAGAAGTAGATCACCATCTGGAAATGCATTGGCCTTTTACAGAAAGATAAGTCAGATAAGTTCGGTAAACTGTACTGGATTCCTGGTTGCGGTATAGAGGAGAATGAAAAAGCAGATGCACTCGCAAGATGTGCCTCAAGATCTCGCTACACTGGTCCAGAAACATTCTGTGGTTAACAAGCAATCAAATGGTATTTAACATCTTACGACGTCAGCTCGTACGGCACCCAGTTTAATTGCCTTTGGATCACTCCCACGGCTTGTTGGATCATTCTCATTTGTCATGCACGCACAGCAAAGTTGCCCAGATAATGAAACAATCCATTAGTTCGCTGGATATTAACTTTGTGGACAAAATCCTCAAAATCCGGAAACGATTTTGACTATTCAAATTCGGTGAAGATACGACGAACAGTGGATATGATTTTCCCACAAGAGCTATTCAAATGCCAGATTTAATTAATATATTAACAGATATAATTCAATAAAAAAATCCAACCATTTGACTCTAATTTTCACAAATAAGATACCATATTTGTAATGCGTTTATCCTAAAAAATAATGGTTGTTCTACTGAAAAAAAACAGTTTGTTCCGGCAGGTTATGTTAGCACATTTGCTGCAAAACAGCAAATAATTTCGTCGTCCTGGAAGTGAAAAAGCCATGGTCGGTGATGAAATTCTATATAATTTCACAATTTGCGCCTTTTATCTACCAATTCTCACTCTCTTCGCCAGAAATACATATCATTCCACTGTTAGCGACCGGTATTTCTCGTCTGCCTCAGCGATGCATGCTTATAAATAAAATTAGGGGGCTCGTCCCTTGTCGGTGTGTTGGTTTACGTACATCGTAAAAACGTGTTGCAGAAGCGGAAAAAAGTGGATTAAAAAGTATGTGCACAAGCGAGTCAGCATAAACATGTGAAAAGGCCAAGGAAGTACATTCTGTGTTTCTTTTTCTGCTGATTGAGGACCGTCCCCGTTGGATGCCTCCATCCGAATGTATGCAAAACACGTCTCGGACTGACAGGCAATTGACTTTCGTGTTCCCGGTGGAACGTAACGCATGGGTTGACAAGTTTTCAAGACAATTAGGACCACTTCCAAGTTAGGAAAATGTGCGAGATATACGACACGTGCACAGTGTGGTGTGACTTCGAGTGAATAAATAAGCAAACAAAATGTAGGCGCCGATATTTGTGCAATGAAAACACGGGTTTCTTGGCATTGGTCGACACCACCATTACCGACGGATTAAGCCTATGCACAAATCAAATTCTGTGTTTTTTTTGTGTGTTAGGATCTATATTTAAAGTTTCTCGAGAGTGTGTGTGGAATTATTTTTCCCTCATTTTCATTCCACGGATTTATTTATATACGGTTTATGTGTTTGATCACGTTTATGCAACACCTCATCCACTTTTTTGCAGTTCGCTGGAGGCTCGTCTCGACCTGTGAGTCTCGCCCACCGATATTATGTTCTCAATTGTTCTCAATGGGCCGAACAGTCACGTGTAGTAGAATGTGACAAGAAGACTGAAGAAAGTAGGGGAAAGGGGGGAAATTCGGACCCCCTAAGCAAATCGCCTAATATTTTCAAACCAATACGGTTTAAATAAAAAATGTCACATTGTATACTGAGCTACACTTGTTTTTTCTCAATCAATAATGTTTAATCATTATATCAAGCTTCAAATTACCAAATATATCATAAAATAAAAGAGATGATTTTTGGACATTAAAATTTGATGCGGAGTAAATTGGACCGTCTGTGGGGTAATTTGGTCCAGTGTGTGTTTCATCGAAAAAAACATACTTATGTTTACGTAAAGTATATTGTGATAATGTTTCAATCAGTAACAGTGTTCTAGGATCTAGGATCTAGGATCTTGGCCAGACCAGAAAAATTGGATTGAGGCCATCTCGAATTCGGCATGGATCTTTTCACGGTTGTTCGGGCATGTTCAAACACTTTCGATGTTTGGTCAAAGAAATCCGGTTTTGATGACCTGCGTTGCTCTTTTAAGCTCCTCCTTCTTCCAATGTTGTCTGCCCATCCTTTTTTGTAATTCAGCGGCATCTGGAATAAATTAGACCAAAGAAAAGCCTCAAACCTGTAGGGCCAATTCATCCCACAGAAACTGGTTCATGTGCATGCAAAAATTAAAATGCGATTAATTTAATTTATTGTTATCAAACATACAGTTTCGCTACATCAAATTGCTCCTCTTCTGTAGGCGAACAGAACTTTACTGCATACACGAATAGTTTGTTTAATCAGCGGGAAAAACCTTAAAACCACGATAGGAAAACTCACATAATTTGACAATCGAAGTTCTTGTTGTGTTCATGCTGCCGTTTCCTTCCACCTGTCTAATATTACCATTTTTTTTTTTCGTTAGGTACATACGGTTCATCAGTAAAAGGAGATGTACTTTTTGAGATAAAGGGGTGGTCCAAATCACCCCGTGTTACCCTATTACGTGCTATGCCGGTCGCGTTTATGCTGAACGCGCGACAAAAGGACATTTGGAGGTGAACCTTTTCGACGAAAGCTTTTTTTTCTTCTCCAGCCAAAATTGTGCGCCGAGAAAGAGAAGTTGTATTTGCAATGAAAGTATTGCATCATATCTAGGCGGCATGACATCAACCACTAGCGTCTGGCATTGTTGACGCGAGGGGAGAACCTTGACGGAATATTATGGTATAGAGAATGAGGACATATAATGACGCCGATGATACCTAGAATTAATATTATTGCTCATTCAGCTCATCATATTCCAACCAATACATCTCCCACCGAGGATAAATGGAATGATATGTATTTTCTTCATCCACAGCATTGTCATTTATCTTCAACTAGTCGGTCTGCGGACCGTTGCCAAGTGAATAATTCATTTCCAGAAAATTTGATCTTGGGCAGCCATCCTTTAGTATTGACGCACAAGAATTGGTCCTCTACCAAGAACAATTCTGGGTGATTTGTCTTTGATACTTGTAAAATACCCAGACAACTGTTTCAATTTTCCAGACTTACGATGTGAACATTCTAATAAACATAACACCGACTGATCTGCGTTACAAAATTTTTTTAGTTTGTACCAAAGACTTCAATCTGCAACTCTTAGTATGAGATGCGACTATTGAATAACGGCGCCTACGCTAATTCGAAAACACCAAATGCTTGTGAATCCTCTTCGAGCATCGTCCATGCTTCGTGCCCATAGAGAACAACCGGTCAAATTAGGGATTTGTACATGGTACTCTTCGTACGGGGTCGATTATTTGTTGAACCTTAAGGATTTACGGAGCCGAAGGCACAACGTCCATTGACTGTGTGTCTTCGAGTTTCACGGCTGTTGTTGTTATCGGTGTTATCAACGAGCCAAGACAAAAAATTGCTCCACCACTTTGAGCTCGTCGCCGTCGATCAAAACACTACTACACCCAACCTAGTGTTGGCAGAAAATATTTCATCTTTGGCAGAAATGATGCCATTTCGTGTTCTGGAGGGTCAAATGCGCAAAAAATGAGCTGTTTTAAAAGCTTAAAAATGGTTTGTATGTATGCGAGCAGACATCTCTTTCTTTCATCATCTTTTCTCATTTCATTTGGGATTGTGCCAAAAAAAGTCCATCCGACGTCAATGGGGTTCGAACCAAGGCCGGTCGGAATGCAAAGATATTTCACACGACCACGCTATCCATATAGCTGCCGGCGCTGTTTCATGGAAGTACATGGAGAGTAGAACATTTTCTGTTATTTTTCAGCTCATTAAATGTAATAAATTAGGATGCCACAACATGTGCTGAAAATTAACTTTGGGTATACCAAAAAGAAATCCTGCTAGCATGTATTTTGTCTTAGACGCATTGATCCCAAGCCCAATCAGCCCTGCTTCGTCGGGTATACAAGTCCGCTACCATCGTATGTGTTCTTCCGATGACGTCCACGTCGACGGTGAAGCAGTAAACTGACTAAACTTGTTGAAAATCGTGCCCCGCATGTTGAAAACACCTTCCAGCGCCACGCTGAAGAACAGACAGATCACCGAAATCCGCACTGGGCTTCTGGGGATAGTCGTGTCCGCCCTTGGTTTTTATGCGGCCTTCAAATCGACGAAGATTGTGTGCGTAAGGACCTGACACTCGCGGCACTTCTGCTGCCACAGTGTAAAAATTTTATCCGTTGTCGAACAACCTACTTACTATTGGCGATAGGTGACGACATAGGATCCGAGACACCATTCAGGATCTTGATTGCTCGGTAGTTCCCACAATCTAGCTTGATAGAAAATATAGATTACCCCGTCCTTCTCCTCCTCCGGTAGCTTTTCTGTGTCTCAGATCCTGATAGTCAGGATGCATACACTTTACAAGTTTTCCCGGACCTCTATTAAAGAGCTCCGCTGCAAGGCCGTCCTTACCAGCTACTTTGTGGTTCTTTAACTGATTAATGGCCTCCTTAACTTCACCATCGTCGGGGGTGGTATTCCTGCCTGCGCGCTGTTCAGGTGTTCATCGTAGTGCTGCCTTCCGATCACTTCGCACTCGTTCGTCAAGATGCCTCCTTTCTTTTTCCTGCACATTTTGGCCCGCGGCACAAACCCTTTGTGTGAGGCGTTTAGTTTCTTGAAGAACTGTATCGTTCCGCGTTTTGTCGAGCCGCTCCTTCTCGTTCAGGAGCGCTCGGCACTCGTCGTCAAACCATTCATTCCGTTGTCCTCGTTGTTCATACCCGATGGCGGTCTCTGCTGTGTTGCTAATTGTTGCTTTCAAAGTGTTCAAGCATTCATCGAGGGGAGCAGCATCCAATTCGTTTACCCCCGATAACTTCATGACGCTGGGAGTATGTTGCAGCGACGTCCGGCTCCTGCAATCGTCGTAGGTGATACCGTGATGAGCGCTGGTGTCTTATGTTATTGACGACTGACAGTTTCTGTTTGCTGATCTCCAGGTGTAACGGTATCGAAGGCTGTGCTGGAAGAAGGTGCTACGTATGACCATTTTTTTTTTTTTTTTCCAAAATATATTTTTTATTAAGGCACATGTGGCGTTAGCCTGACGGGGCCGGGAGTCCAATATTTTGACAATTTTTGTCTTACAACTATGTTAGTAATATGTAACCGATTACTCGCGGTTGGCTCGAGGTTAGTATTACAAGTGTTCTCATAATTGATATGTTGCAGTCTTCGATGCTCTATACGTGTGCCCGACACGGGCTACTTCCTATTGGGATGCAGCTGACCATTAATCAGCAACGCTCCCTAGTCTGTACCCCATATCTAGCGTGGTGCGTCTTTCTCGACTCGAGGAATCCAGGATAGAATGGTCACTAGCCGGCGCAATCATCAGTTCGTGTAGAGTTGTCATGAGCGGTACAACCTTTGGCTCTTGTTGAATGATCAGTGGACTGCACAACCTTTGGCCCGTGCATCTGTAAAGAGTGTGTGTATGTATTGCCGCGACTAAGTAAAAGTTTATCGATCGGATAGGAGGTATATGAAACGGGGACACAACGAAGGAAACATCATTAAACGTTGACATCGGCGTTTCTGAGGAACAGGTATAGATGAAGCAGAAGATCAGGATTCCGGCTACCTAAGATATCCCGGACGGGGATATCCGATTGTCTGCCTTTTGCTCTCAGTGCTCTAGAGAGCTGAGAGCGAGCAGCATGGAACCGGATACACGACCAGACAACATGCTCGATGTCGTGGTAGCCATCGCCACAATCACAAAGATTGTTTGCTGCGAGCCACGTATGACCATGTTCTTGGAGATAGCGAAGTCGCGAAGTCTTCGACCGTTTTCGTTGTTTCGCGGATGGGTGCTGAACCTACCGATTATCGGTCTGAACTTCTTCTCTTGGCCTATCTGAGCGTTCAAATCACCGTGGCGTGTTTTGGACAGCGATCGTAGTCATCTCTAGTTGCGCGTAGAATTCTTCTTTATCGTCATTTGTGCTAGGTAAATGGGGCTGCGGACGTTGATGCTGATGCTGAAGAAGTGACCTCGCATCCTCAGTCTGCACATTCATTCGTTGATCGGTCACCAGCCAATCACCCGTTTCTGCATCTCCCCCATCACGATGAAAGCTGTATCCAGCTCGTGTGTGTTGCCGCAGCTCTGGTAGATGGTATAACCACCTTGAAACGAGCGCACCGTCGAACCTTTCCAGAACGCCTCCAGCAGCGCTACGATGCTGAAATTGCGGGTACTTAATATTTCAGAAAGAAATCGGTTGCTCGCTAGAAAGTTGAGAAACTTGCAGTTCCATGTTCCGAGATTCCAATCTCTAGGCCGCGTTCTTTGCGTGAGTCTTGTCCGAGTGTCTTGTCTCGAATTTCATCGTGAATTTTCCTGTGCATTTCATTTTTACGGATGGCTTGTAGAGGCTGTACCAACTCCCTGACTCGCCGAAGGACTATCGTGCACAGCTCTATTTAGACGCCCCGCTGGCACGAGGACAGTGATCAGCTGCTCCTGACATGAGGAACAGACGCTCGGATAGGCCCCCTTCCCTGTCAGCATATGACCAGGAACCCACCGTGGTTGGTTACTCTATCTTCACTGTAGTTACTCGTACCCAAGCTGGCCCGCGGGGAGGTAGGGACAGGAGTTACTGGACAAGAAGCTAGGACTACGAATGAAGTCTATTTCATGCCTGCAGGTACGCGAAGTATCGAGGGTACGCTTAGGCCAGTCATTTACCAACCTCGTGATGTTTATGTTGGCCCGAACATCTGTGTTCATGTGTCTGGCTCGAGATCTATCTGTTCACGAGCCCGGTTCGTAATACTAATGGTTGGACCAAAATATGAATCACGAATCAGTCTCGTTGTAACTAGGGAAAGGGTTAAATGCGAAAAACCGCTAGTGAATATATAAGTCTGATCGTTCATTTCACTGTTTCCTGTATGACTAGGAAAACGTTTATTTACACCTGGATCGCTCTTGCACGTCAAAACGGATGGCATTATCGAAGAAATCGAAAAATAAAATGGTACGAGCTGACCGTAAGTTAAATATTCGTGCTGAAATTGTAAATAATGCGTATGGCAAATTTAACATAACCTTTCTTTCATGAAAATAATGTGATAATCCACACATGTCATATGTGTAAATTAATATGATACGAAATAGAAAGGAATATTTTGGTAACGTTCTTATTAAAAGACTGTTCCGTGATTTACAACACTCAATGAACTGTTTTTTTCTCACAATTTCATCGTATGCATCGTTATGAAATACTTTTAGGTATATTCATTAACGATTTTGGACAAGCCTCGAAAGAAATACTATGTTGAATAGCGTGCATCCTTTGCCGTTAGTGTAACTCAAGCAAACATCCGGCATAGTGAAAAGTTTATATTTATGAGTCGATGTCGACAAAGTAATAACATTCACCCCTTCCCGTATTGTTTGATACGTCACACATCAAGTGATTTCACTACTCTGCTGAGCGTTCTAGCGCCCTATGTTATTCAAGTACCCACGAGTGAGACTCGATGTTGTACGGGAAAGGGTTAAAAAAGGATAGAACAATACAAACCAGGCGCATAAAATAAAACACCCGAAGATGATGCAATTAGAATAGACACGCAGGCAATTCTAATCATAATTTTACCGAATACAATAAGCTACCGGCATTCCACCCGTCACCCACCGTTTCGTCTATACCGATGACTCACTACCGAGCACGTGGTTTTTGTGTGAAGTAAGCTCACGCAGTCCGCTGTTATCCCGCTTCCAGGAGAATGATGGTACCAGCGAAGTGAATCCAGCATCCTTGCGCGCTCAGAGCGAACCGGAGTGACGTCATCGTGTGTATGTGTATGCGTGCTTGTATGATCTATATGTGCAGCGCCATGGTGTATGGGTGAGGGGAGAAAGAAAATCGATCACTTCTCCGTCGGGGCCTATCCTTGGGAAGGACAGACAGACAGAAAAGTAAAACCGTGGTCGTCGGACGTATTCCGGTGAAAACGTTAGTCGCACTATTGGTGTTACGCTTGGTAAAGAAGTGTAAAATAGTGACACGCTAGTTGGATAACTGAATTGCGAGAAGCTGCTATTGGGTAAGAATGGTTGGATTCATGCTGAAAGGGAGTGCCAACACCCACAACGATGAAAACATTTTTCTAAGCCGCGGTGCAAATTTTTATCTTCTCAAGTTTCATAGAAATTATGTAATGTATGTGTTTCTGTGGCGTAGTGGTTACTATTGTCTGTTCTCAGAAATTTCTCTGATCGACGAGGGAAAATTACAAGCCAGCAAAATTATGATAAAATTGAGCAAGCGAATAAAGGATACCAGTTGATTACTCGACCGAACATCGTTTCTAGTTCATAGGGCTAACAACCCGCCGTCGGTATTCAATATCAAAGCATTGCTTTTGTCGCGAGTTTAAATTTGTCGCGATCAGTGTCCTCTCTCGTCGCGAACGAATTTATCGTGCACCGAGAAAGTTTGCATCGGTCTCATTGTCACGGGTAAAAACACAGGAATGTTCCTCTTTGTTTTGATTGTAGTCTCGTTAACATTTCAAGATCGTTGTTTTTTTGCGGGGGTTGTAATCAAATCTGTGACGAACGAGTGATAGGACGGTTATTGTCGAACTACGTTCTTTGTAACTGGTAATAAGAATAATGTATAATTTCATTATAAAAAACCGTCCTTGAAAAATGTCGTTCGCAAACTTAGACCATTTTATTATGTTCAGCGATGAAACTCATTCCTAAATGGTCTCGCCAACAAACAATGTTGTTGCATTTGGTGCGATGAATAGCAGTTTATAGGCGGCAGAATCATTGGTTCGTATTTTTTCAAAGGTGAAATCCGATATCGGTCGATGGTTACGGACATTTTTTGCGCTAAATACAAACATTGGTTCTGATCAATATTTTATTTCTACAAGACAGCGTTACTTTCCACAGAGCACGCGAAACAATGAACAAATTGAGAGGCGAGTTTTGTGAGAATTCAACTCTAACTTTTGCACCTGTAATTTTGTCGTCTACATCGTATTATTTGATACCTCTAGACTACTTTTTTGGGGTCTACGGAAAGTGTCTTGCCTATACGTCTGAACCAAGAACAATTAGAAAAGACAATAATTCACGGATCATTGGTGAGATACCAGCCAAAAATAATCGAAAAGGTGGTGCATAGTTGAATTTTATGCATTCGCAAGCGTATTCGCCAACATTTGCATAATTTTTTTTTCAAAAAGTAAATGACAAATGATTTTGATTTTAATTAAGACTACGACTGTGATTTTTATATAAAGGACCACCTAAAGCACACCCCCACCCTTTCGTGCTGTATGACGAGCTTTAGACGTTTCTCAAAAGAATCGCACGCGTCTTATCCCAGACCTTGGAAATTAGCTTCTAAAATTTTTCCATAGTGCTTACTTTATGTTCGCTCTGCTTGGCCAGAATGTACGACCATATATAAAAGTCCAGGGAGCTGAGCACAAAGTCTTATCGAGAAAATCAGTCAAATTCTCCTGACACCACATTTGGACGATATTCGCCGTCAGGGCCGGTGCGCCGTCCTGTTTAAAGATCTAATGATCCTTCCCGTAGAGGTTTAGGAGTGCCGGGATCACAACCTTCTCCAGAACCTCGGTCTTATAGTACGCGGCGTTTATTTTCACGTTTTGTTCGATAAACACCAGTGGGAGCTTCCCACTCCTGGATAAGGCTTCCCAAACCATCACCGATGTGGCGCTCTGGAATCGCGGGATGTTTATGTGGACGGGGGGAAGGTGGTCAACGTCGGCACCCACAGCCGAGCATTTTGGACATTGTGCGGCCGTTGCAAGACAAAAGGTTTCTCATCAGAAAACACGAACTCCTGACCTGCGTGCCGCGGAAGTACAGTTTGGCTTTGTACAGCCGTCATGATGGCGTGTGTGTGTGCCCGATCGACAAAACCAGGTCAGCTGTGATCTTCCAGATCGAGCGGTTCATTTTTCGACGAACCCGCTCCCTCAGCACCTTGATAGCCGAACGTGGCCGCTTGGATTTCGCGCGGTTCTTGGCCGAGCCCGTCTCTCGGTACCAACGGATGGTGGTATAGATGAAATTCCGCTTCACCCCGTGGGATTTCAACCGCCGGATTATGTCGCCCGTTCGCTCATCTCTCGCAAAAAAACATTACTACGACGTCGCGGTACTCCTTTATCGTGCACTGGAAACAAACCACAAATGATAGCAAGTCGACACCGTGCGCTTCGGTTACCCTACATATATGAGGCTAAACCTGACACCAATACCAATACACAGAATGCACATGGTACGCTCCTACACAACGATGAAAAGTTGTATTCGCACACTTATTGAACACCCTGTACATCAACCAGGTGTAACTGTTCATAGAATAAATGACACGCAAAACATATTACGGGTGAGGAAAAATCATATTCAGAAACCTTACATATATCATTTGGAAACATTTGGTCGAAGAAACAACAAAAAGAAGAGTTAGAAGCCAGTTTTAAGGTCTAGTTTCAGGTCGAAACACTCTGACAAACTATGTATCAGCAAAGAGTGAAGAACTTGTTCTGTCGGTTTATGTTTTGTTGCACGTCGTTTAGCGGAAATGTTGCAATGGTCGTCAAAGCAACATATTCAGTGACAGTGACAAGATATCCTCAGTACGCGTGATCTGTTACAAACAGTGCGCTTCTAAACAGAAATAAACGACCCGTTATACAGCCATTCCATGCCAAACCGATATACTGGTTCTCAGATTTTCGTGAAAAGTGATAATTTTGTTCTTTACCTTTCTGGACCCGTATTTTTCAATTTTTTTCATTAGGGTGACCATTTTCATTTTAGGGTGAATCAAAAAATTATTTTTTTCTCCTTTTTTCAAAAATTCATAGCTGAGGTATTTTTACACAAAATATCCAAAGGGACGTTATTTTTTGTTCTTGAGTTATGATTTTTTTAAATTAAACGATGGTCTGGAAAAACAATTTTTAACCCTTTTTTCCACGACAAAAATTCATAACTTTTGAACTACTGGACCGATCCAGATGATCGGCATATCAGATTAAAGCCAATGAACTATTCTCGTTAAGAAAAATATTACACATGGGGGGAAAAAATGTTTTCGTAGTTATTGGTTGTAATTGCTATTCATAGTTTACATGGTTTCGGGACCAAAGGCACCATATGTATTTTTTATATTTTTTCATGGAAGCTGAGGTTTTTTTACATAACATATCCAGATATCAGAGAGGTGCCTTTTTTCGTTTATGAGTTATGATTTTTCAAAGTTAAAATGTTTTCAGTTTTCGTTCAACATTCCTATGCGACTATACTACATCTATGCAACTAGAATTCAATTTTCACGCAATTGTAGTATCTTTTTAAAGAATACAAACCTATTGGCTTCAATTTGATATATTGATAATTTAAATCGGCTCAGTAGTTCGAAAGTAATGAATTTTTGAAAAAAGTTCTTGGTCCCGAAACCATGTAAACTATAAAAAACAAATACAATCAATGATTATGAAAACGAAATTCAATATTTTTTGCAAGTGTAATATTTTTTTTTAAAGAAGACTAGTTTATTGCCTTTAATATGATATGTCTATTATCGAAATCGGTTCAGTACTTCAAAAGTTATGAATTTTTGAAAAAAAGGGGTAAAGTGATTTCTCGTATCATCGGTTAACTTTGAAAAATCATAACTCAAGAACAAAAAAAACGCCTCTCTACATTTTGGATATGTTATATAAAAAACCTCAGCTTTCAAGAAAAAATATAAAAAATATAGCGTTCTTGGTCCCGAGACCATGTAAACTATATAAAACAAATACAATCAATAATTATGCAAACGAAATCCAATTTTTTACAAGTGTAATATTTTTTTCCAAAGAAGACTAGTTTATTGCCTTTAATCTGATATATCTATTATCGAAATCGGTTCAGTACTTCAAAAGCTTTTTGAAAAAAGTCATTTTTGGAAAAAAAAAAAAGGGGAAAAGTTGATTTTTCGGACCATCATAAAATGAAAATGAAAAAATTGAAAAATACGGGTCCTAATGGTAAGCGGTAAAGAACAAAATTACCACTTTTCACAAACTGAATCTGAGAACCGGTTATCTCGGTTTGGCATAGAATGGCTGTATATAGATGAAAAACGCACCCTTTCGAAAGCGTCATTTATTGTACACCTAATTGTACGCCTAAAATGTATATAACAATTTGATCAGAAAGTTCCCGGAGATATTGTCCTTCCCATCAACCAAAAAATCCTTTTCACTAACTGTATAGCGTTTTTACAATTAATTTCGGGGATACAATGTTTATACAATTATTTTTTGACTGCACACAAATGTGCTATATCGCTCAGATAATACAGTAGGACTCCGATTATCCGCCAGCGGATGATCCGCGGTGCGGATTAAAGGGTGTGTCACATCAAATTGCATCACGGAAAAAACGCTGTAGAAATTTAATTTTTAGGAATTATATCTTCAGCTTTCGCTTATAATCAGATAAGAGTGTATAGATCACGTTGGCCATGCTTCACTGTCAATTTTTCGTAAATTTGGAAAAATGTCGTCGAACGAAAAAGAGCGTCGTGAATTAATCCTGCGCACTCATTTCGAGAATCCAGAAGTTGTCACAGAATTCAAGTTGTCACATCGGGACATCGGTAAGATGCTGGGAATCGTCTAATCCACGGTCAGCAGAGTACTAAAACGATACTTCGAGAACCTAACCATCGACCGGAAGGTGAAGAACGGCAAAAATGGATGCTCCGTCAGTGAAAAAGGTCACAAGCGCGTAGTTAAGCAGTTTAGACGTGATCCGAGAAGTTCGGTCCGGGATGTCGCCAGTAAGCTGAATTTGTCAAGTTCATTCGTCCAGCGGACCAAGCAGCGGGAGGGCCTGCGTACATACAAGGTTCAGAAGGCTCCTAACCGCGATGAAAGGCAAAACATGGTGGGGAAGACGCGAGCCCGGAAGCTGTACACCGAAATGCTGACGAAGCCGCATTGCCTGGTAATGGACGACGAAACCTACGTCAAAGCGGACTTTCGTCAGCTGCCGGGCCTGTTGTTCTTCTCCGCAGAGGAAAAATTCAGCGTTCCGGAGGAGATTCGCAAGCAGAAATATCCAAGTTTGCCAAAAAGTACATGGTGTGGCAAGCGATCTGCTCTTGCGGAAAGCGGAGGGCCCCCATCGTGATGACCGGCACGGTAAACGGGCAGGTTTACCTTAAGGAGTGCCTACAGAAGCGCTACCACTATTGAAGCAGCACGAGGGCCCGACCATCTTCTGGCCGGATTTCGCTTCGTGCCACTATTCAAAGGACGTGTTGGAGTGGTACGAAGCCAACGGGGTCACCTTCGTGCCAAAGGAAATGAACCCGCCCAACGCGCCGGAGCTTCGCCCAATAGAGAAATATTGGGCGATTATGAAGCAGGCCCTCCGAAAGAACCCAAAAGGTGCGAGCATACGGGCTTGGGCTCGAAGTATGAATAAAAAGAAAATGCCAAAAGTTGTATAATAGTTTTTATTTTACTGTCTAAAATTTTCAAAAGGATCGGTCTACTGGGCGAATTTCTACAGCGTTTTTTTCGTGATGCAATTTGATGTGACACACCCTTTACTATAATTTACTTGAGCATATTTCGGAACAGGTCTTATCTTTATAATTTATTGTGTATTCTTACAATTTAATCGAACAATGATGCTGTTAGCGGTGACTAATGATTTTAGAAACGTCGAAATTCCA
Source organism: Toxorhynchites rutilus septentrionalis (assembly GCF_029784135.1). Classification (NCBI taxonomy): domain Eukaryota; kingdom Metazoa; phylum Arthropoda; class Insecta; order Diptera; family Culicidae; genus Toxorhynchites; species Toxorhynchites rutilus. The sequence continues at coordinate 32,617,473 of NC_073744.1, read as the reverse complement.
GCAGAAACGCATCACCAATCCCCAAAAAAAAAATAATGGTAAAATTTCGTGTTCGTAATTCTGCTCATGACACCTCCCCTACACAAAAAAAGTCTAGTGGAAAACTCCATTCACAGAAGAAGCATGAAATGCATTATCAAAGTGAACGCAAGGTCGTTTATCCCGGCAGGGATTGGGACGGTGCAAAAAACGGTATCAGAGCTCCAACAGATGGAACAGTAGAAAGGAAAGTGAGAGTGTGGTATCCTTGCCAACAATTGTGTGTATGAGTGAGATTGAGAGAGGGAATTGCTATGCTCCAACCGCGCATGACACTGCAATCTTACGATACCGCGAAGACCATTTAAAGCGAATGACCTCAACGTGGGTGGTTGCTACCTGTGATGACGTTCGATCGAAAATAGATGACGGAATTATGTTTGAAATTATATAAAAAGATCGATGATGCTCAGAGGAACTAATGTTCGTATTTTAATATGCGATGATTAAAATAATACAATCATTGTTAGGATGAGCACACAAGGCATTTCATATTGCGAGTCTGTTTATTCGCTTCCCACGCGGTGATTCGTTCAGAACACTAACCTCGCGACTGAAGCAAAGGAAAATCGTTAACACAAACATAAATAGTGGTATCTCCGCCATATGGCGGACAAAATCGTGTTCCAAAAATACTCTCAAATCATGTTCTCTCTGCCTCTCCGACTCCCAGCGACTTCCGACTCGCAGTGGAAAAACTAAAGACAACAACAACATATTATGTCGACTGGTTGGACGAAGTTCGTACTTCCTTGCTTGTTTCTCTGGCTTCGGTTGCTTGGAAATCTCGTTATCGCTGCTGGTACATGCATACTCGAATATGTACACATTTATCAACAAACTTCCTCCATCCGCTGCCATACTTGGCGGGACCTCCCTCGCCGGGATGTCTCTTTCTCTCGATTCGGCGTGCTCCGTCCATGTGCTCGTGTGTCTACAACTTAGTATAATATATTCGCTGCACGCGTTTTTGCTTTTATTTTCACGGACAACACGAGGAGAGCATCCGATCCGATTGGAGGCCCGACTCGACGCCGCGGGAAGAGATAGTCCCGCCGAGTCGTCGAAACCGAGTCGAATTTAGTCGATCGCTGCCTTCCAAACGAACAAGTTTGGAAAGTTTTTACTTTTCCTTCTAGTTGAGGGAGTGCGCTGAAGGTGCACCGGGCTAGTGTACAGAACCTGCGAGGCTCAGGACTCGACGGGGTAACCGGACAATTGTGTGATTTTGTGCGACAGTAAAAGTGTTTACTGGACCTTGAAACCTGTATAAATACATTGGCGAGTTGCGAGTGGCGATCGGTGACCCGATTCGAGTTTTTGGCACAGCACCGACGTGTGTATTGTTCCAGAGGTGACTGAAGGTGAGTTGCGGGCCGATGCCAATGCGATGGGCTTTTATTCCGACACAATTGATTCATTGAATTTGCTCCAAAATAAAGAAAGAAACAATAAACGTTCCATTTTTTGAGTATTCCTAGCTGACCATGAGCTAAAATAAAACGGTAGTGGGAGTTCCAGTGAGCGATAAAAAAGCATAGCCGAGAAGTGATGGCTTTTCGAATGAGTTCGGAGCTGGTTAACCAAACGAGCGCGCAAATTCATTTTCACCGAGGCGTGCAAAGTGTTCAAGTAAATATTTTGTGTATGCATACAAATGAATGTGACACGGTGGCACTATGTGTGCCCTCGTGGGAAATCAGGGCTAATTGGAACCGGATCGAATCTATCCAGGTACTAATTACGACTCGTCATCTGCGAGAATGGGTTTGAATTGAGGATGCAGCCTCTTGGGAAAGCGTGCCGCTGCAAACAAATGATCGAGGCTTACACGCTAAATGGGATTCGCTATGGAACATTATCGTATGCACTTGAGTTGGATGATTTAATACACCCCCTTTTCAATTCCATGTGCGTGGATGATGATCTAATTCGTTGCTGGAAATGCAAAACTGCCTTGTTTAACCAGAGTTGCGGAATGGCAAACGTCATTTGAAACTAATAGGGCAGAGGTGTCGCATTATAATGATCGAACGGCTGTCACTGAGTTATCACTCATGGTAATTACAATTTTGCAATTAATGCATCTAGCTGCAAATAATAAACATGATCAAGATTGTATCAGCTCGGCGATAATACCTCCCCATGAAGCCTCTCATCTGTGGAGCTAATGATGCTTTCCGCTATGTGTTTGGTTACGGCAAATTCTGTAGATCTATATTATATGGTTTTTACTATGAAGTTTGCGAACAAAAGTTAAACCTAACATTACGTAGGTCGCTCAATATCATATGGAAAAAATGAGAACGTGTGCCGTTGGCGAATTGAGGGAATTCACGTCCAGTTCTTTTTTGCAGTGTATTTGCCAGGTATAGCGTGGAGAATGTTTTGCAGTTCAGAAGAAACATTGTAATTATAGTTGTGGAAACATTATATAGCTTTTCTCGTAGTTCTTTCCGGATTCTGGAAGAGTTTGTACAGCTTGAAAGATTGGTAATTTTAGATTTGTGCGCACATTAGTAACAGAAGTTGAATGTTTTCACAATTTTGTCCAGAATAGATATCACTAGAACAAAATGTTTTTTTTTTTTTTTTTTTTTTTTATCTGTATTATAGTGATTTTCAACTCATTTGGCTGGTTCGTCACTTTTACTTCCATTTTTGGAAGAATGTCGGGAGTGAGAATTGAACTCGTGACCTTCAGCGTGAGAGGCATGGATGTTACCACTACGCCAGATCGCCTCCGTGAACAAAATGTGTTTAGACCAAAACAAGACAACAAAATTCAAGTATATTTTTTCAATTACTCGTATCATAAAAATATTCTATATCTATTCAACTCAAAGCTGTCACTTTTTATTCAACAATGTTGCACCTCGATGAGTCCATCACAACCCGCAAGTACCATATCCTGAGACATTTGTTTCCAAATATTGATCAAAAACTCCTCGAATTGGTCCATATTACGATCCTTTGTCAATTGGATTAAGATCCGGAAAAGGTGCATTTCTAACAATTATAGGAATTGTACCGGCAATTGATATTCAGCCTTTCCGCGATATGCCTCCCTAAACCATGAGTCGACACGTTTTGGATGCGTTTTACAGTAAGCCTATATCTCGGAAGACTATTGTAACTGTCCTGAAAGAGAAAGAGTTTGACGTAGAGCTACGTCTTTCAGGAAGGGTGCCAAATCAGAAAACAGGTCACGTTTTAATGAAATAAATTTCACGTTGATAACTATTTTCACTGTGAACGAATTCCCATAATTTGCATACCAATCGAATCGGAAATTCTCTAAGAATTGTTTGATATGCTATACATTACAATTCGCTAATCTCTAAACGGTTGAAATTCATGAAAACTGGAAGAACTTCCTTTTTTCCAATACTAATTCCCATTTCCCCATGCTAACCCTACGCGTATTTCGAATGCTTATAAGTCGAACATTTCTTAACAGATCGGAAAGATGTTTGCATCAATTAATAGGAAATATTTCGACGCGTCTATCACAATTAATAAAAAAAATATTTTTCATGAGATGAACAATTGAAAAACTGTAAATTGTCAAGCGTTATTTAAACGCCCTAACTGCCAAGTTTTGATTGGCCGGATTTACGGTTTCCCCAACAGAGACTTCAAAATCGATGTACCTGTGAAAATCCGCTATGCAAATATACATGCAAGTTGGAGGTAATTTTGTTCCCACCGTGCTGTGTTTCCCTAACACGGAATTCAAAATCAATGTAGCTGGGGGAATCCGCTTTGTCAGAACATGCAAGTCGGGGGTATTTTTTGGTGTTGGGTACTTTTGTACTCGCTTGTCGTTATGCAGACCGGAATATGTTTCCCTAAAACTGAGAAGCCTGGGAAAATCGTCATTTCAGATACTAGAGGTGAATGAACTTTCGCAGTTCGAGAATAACGTAAACATGAGATGTGCAATAATTTCAGAGGGAAATTTAAAATACAATGATCGTTTGACAATTGTTCCGTTCACATATTTTGGTAGTCCTATCTAATCGATACACATGTTGTAAATTACACAACGTTGCCTTTTTCGGCATAAGAATATTTCTATTGTTCGAATGTTCACACTTGGACCATACATAGCGGAATTGTCGATACGAGGATTTCATTGTTGTGTTATTAATAGCACCAATTACCGATGCAGCAGACGGTATGTGAAGCGAGAAGCTGGGATCACCATCACCTGATGATTGTTGCCTGGACGTAGTAGCTAGAATAACACAGAAGATTGTCAATTGAGGGCCTTGAGTTATGAACTCATGATTGATCGCTTAGTAGCGGACACGCGACTAATTTGGCTACGAAGACCCCCTAAAGAGTAATAAAATCGTCATCTTTCCTTCTTTTCTCTCTTCATTCCATTCCTGGTAGTTAAATACACGGGATGAGATCGATTAATCGAAGAGGTACTTAAGTAAAAAAGAAAAAAAAGAAAAATAGTTGTTCATCAGAGAATAAAATGTCACAGTATCTGTGTCTGATTAATAGATTTTTTATGTAAGCTTTCGACTCGTCGTTAAGCCATGGACTCATTTTCCTTGTATTTTCCTTGTAAGATCCTTGCCAAGAATACACCAAGGTTTTTTTACGCGGTTTTTCACTAGGGTTTTTTACGCGGATTTTCCAATTAACGCGGTTTTTTACGCGGATTTTCCAATTAACACGTTTTTTTTACGCTTCTTCTTCTTCTTCTTCTTGAATGGCTTTAACGTTCCCAGTGGAACATTTTCCCTCTCAACGTAGTATTACTTGCGTCATTTTTTATAAGTACTTAGTTGAGATTTCTATGCCAAGTAACACGCCTTGAATGTATTCTGAGTGTCAAGCTTTAGAATACACGTGACCACAGTGCAAGTCGGAAGAAATTTTTTTGACGAAAAATCTCTCGGCTAGAACGGGAATCGAATCCGAACCCCCGGCATGATAATGTGTGACGCTACCCACTTGGCAACGGGAGCACTTTACGCAGATTTTCGAATTAACACGGTTTTTTACGCGGATTTTCCAATTGACGCGGTTTTTTTACGCGGTACCCGCGTAAATTCCAATACAATATCACATCTCTCCCTCAGCTCACATTTCTTTCTTATACTCCCTCAAAACATATTATGGTAATTAGTGCTTGTAACGGAGCTTAACGCTTATGACGGAAATTAGTGCCGCACCTAATCACGATTCTTACGTGGATTTTAGGTGTTGGGTAACGGGGAGCTCATCGGGCGGTACAACGGGACGGGGTTTTTACGGGCAGCGATTCGTTAATGTCTTTCCCTGTCTATTTAGCTCTGGACGGTCCAACAGTGGAACTGTACGTGTATCGGCAGTAGAGTGTACAAATCACAAGGGAACCTTCTAGCAACAGCAGCTGAACTCATTCGTGAGGAAAACCAAACTATAGCTACCAGTGACCAAAGAAATTGCAGGAAAAAAACTACGGTTTTCTGGAAGCGAGCAACACTCAACTTTTTACTTCCGTTTTACGTAAGGATAGTCCCATTTGATATCTATCATTAGGTGACATGGTTTTTTTTACGCGGATTTTCTAATTAACACGGTTTTTTGCGCGGATTTTCTAATTAACGCGGTGTTTTTACGAGGTACATATTCCCGCGTAAAAAAAACCTGGGTGTACTGCGCATCAAACTTACGGACAACTGCAGCTCGTTTAGCTTATGATTAGATTTTGCCGGATTGAGCGGCAGCATATCCAAACCCACACCCACATGTAAATAGTACCAGTTGGTAACGTATGCATTAAAACAAATGGACTGGTTTCGGATGGTGATGACATTATTTGTGCGTTTTGTGCGTCTCAAATTTAAGGAATTTCTAGTAAAATTTAGTTTATTTGACTTGATATTTGCGACAAATCAATAGTTAGGACGACTGTTCACATATTCTAGAGGAGGTGAACAGATATTTTGTTCAATTTCAGTGATTATTTCGCATATTTCGCATTTCGTTGTTTGGGGAGCAAAGTGGTCAGTGGAGGATTACTACTGACAATGTTCTGTTTAAAAGCTAATATACCTGATCACCTTCTGCTCCTAAAGGGGTCCCTTTTGTGGTTTTGACCCAGGGAAATATGCCACCCCAACCAAAACCAAACCTCATTTTCGAAAACATTATGTGTTTCCTACTACGTTTTTGTACGTATGAGAAAACTTCAATTACGATTCTAGGTGAATAGGCCTAGCTTATTTCATACATGTACCCAGGTATGGGCAAAATCGCTCCGTTTTTGCCTCACTCTATTTGAGACAGAAAACATTCACCTATCATCTTCGCAAAGTTCATTCTCGATTAGAACGGAAAAATACTGTCTCGATTCCGCTCATCTATTCTCAGAGAATTTTGCATTCCCTCTTTTGCCTCTCGGAATGAGGTTAGATGGTGATAGATAGTTGAAATCGAGTTGTTTCCTGTGCACTATTGCAATGAAATTTTTTTGTTTCCAGTATGAAACGATCTAAGCCAACGCAAAAGACCATATAAACGCAAGTTATTGGTGAGCGGGAAGGTGGATTCATGTGCACTTGAATGGTGACAAGGAAAAGAGTACAAGGAAAAATAAAAATACAAGCAGATTTAGTCTATTTTGACTCACTCGTTATTTTGTTTCGTGCGATCCTTCCAAAGGAGTATTCATTCATTGAATGTTGTTTTCCACTCTTTGTTTTGTTATGTTCACTATCAGTCCCGAATGAAGATTGTCGGAGAGTGTAAAATGATTCATCGTGCAATCTCAGGATTGCTTGCTGCATTCTTTTCGCCATGATTATTCCAAGCAGATATAAGAGTGATTTATAATTAGGTGTGGAGAAATGAGCGAATGAACTTTTCCATACTTGCATGTACCTACTATTTCATTAATGATTTAAACAAATTTGGCCAAGAAAACACGCATAAATCTATCTCTTCTAGAGTGATATGTGCGAGTGACTACTTTGCTCCCCACAGGTGACCACTTTACCTCCTCACTAAAATATGTTCGATTTTTCAACCTTTTTTCTAATAACGAAAAATGTACTATTTATTAGGGTGACCACATTCTCCCCAGTTCCCCTATATGATAATTTGAATGATGAATCGCCTATATCCGGTGTGCACGATATGTCTCCAGATGTCATACTACTTCGCTCCGGAGTAGAGCTGGCAGTACGCGTTGAGCGTAGTCAGGGTTGCTACTAATCAACTGATAATGCTGTCGATTTTATTTCTGAACACAATAGGGTACACAATGCTGCGATTGGCGATGCATAGGAGGAATAACCATCAGGTGGTAGGACAATCGCATGATAAATTGCTGAAATCAGTATATTATTCGCATAACTCCATATTCTAAACCAAATATTTTAAATCATTGTAAAAATCGCAAAACATTCTTGACATGAGCTGATCCGAATAACATTGAGCACTGTGAACAATCTTAACGACAAATCATGCTCAAACCTGTATCTCTGTATGTAAGCCAATTGTTCTAACCTCGCGACATCAGAGTCCCCACCATCTCTTCAATCGGGTCAGTGAAATCTTGAAGGCAATCGTGAAGAAAAAAAAGTGGCTGTAGAAAGAATTGAACAAATGACAGATATTTATTCTGGATCGAATTAGAAAGATCGGGTTTCTGTCGAAGGACACAGATGAACCACTAAGGCTGCTACTTTCATAATCCAGTCACCAGACCCGGCGGTGTCACGTTGAATGGAAAACTCATGAGCATTTTAATAAAATCGCTAGCCACACCGCCAATTGAATGACGCGTCGGTCAGCGCCTGATGGGATATTTCCCGTTGCAAGCCGGTAGGCCTAATTGATATGAAAGTTGTCGTGCTCCCGGAGGGGCGTCCGCCTCAATCAATTAATCTTGAAGAGCCAAAGGAAAGTGACAATGCGCTGTCGATATGAAAATTGCAATTGTTATGTTCAATTACAAGGACAGTGCAAGTCGTTTTACGCAATTGCGGCGTCGGCGATGAATCGTTCCAATCCGTCTGTTTCGAGCAGGGGTCGTCTGAAAGTTGACATTTTTCTCTTCGTTCAAGCCAGATTCTGTGTTATCACATCACATGCTGCTTCTTGTATTGACTACGTTCCCACTATCAGGCGAACAGTTCGTTCGCTTGATTTTTTTATTCTAAGGGAACCATTATCGGCCATACCGGGAGGCGATAGTGATAATGAATCGGGACATCTATATGTAAGCTGGAATGTTTACACAATGCGTCGCTTTCTGACGCAACAAATCAGAATATACTTCCACTCCTCCATATTTTTTTTTGCTACGCTACTCTAGACCCACTAACCAACATTGCTTTGCGATGTGGTAAAAAAGCTTGGTGACAACCGGCTACCCACTCGTCTGACTGCTAAATTGCAAACGAAACCGGCTTTTTGTCTCAGCGGTAAAAGCCGGAAAGGCAGCAAAAAAAAAAAGAAATTTAAATACACTCAACACCGTATCGGGTTGTGTCTCCTTACAACAATGGCGCCGGTTTCTTACATTCTTCCCGATGTATGCCTTAAAGGGGAAAATAAGTGGGTCTGTCACATGACATCGCGTTGTAGACAAGCGCCCGAAAGTTTGGATGAAATTGAAAGTGGTTTTATTGTGTGGCTGCACCAGAGCATAACATGAAACCGACAGCCGACCATTCATCGCATATTCGGCTGGAAGAGTGATTGTGTAATCATTTCAAAAAAAGCTGTTGAAAACACAGATACAAATCGTGTAAACATTGCATGCGAGAATTAATCAACCGCAGACCAGAAAAGCGTACCGCTGTAATCAAAACGTCTACGTGTGCCGCTGAACGTGCACAACTCGCCTCAGTAGCGCACGGGAAATTTCAAGTTTTCCACTCGAAGGGCTGTGCGATGTCCTCCGGATGACCTCTGTCGGGTGGGGTAAAAATCCGACACTCTGTTTTCGAAGCTGACGTAAACGAGGGAAAACAACCCGAACCCATTGTCGTTGGTTTGTTCGTTCGAACCGTTCACGTCACGTTTTGTTTTCCTTTTTTTTTGGTTCTCTCAGGTCGAGCATGGCATCGACGTCTCCCTTGCTCTGGATTCCGAATTCGAATACCGGTCAGGAGAGTATGACGTCACTTAATTCTCGCTCCTTGAAACGGTGCCAATCATAGCTACTGAAACACGTGAATTTCAACAGGTTATGTTGGGTGTACCTATCTGTTTTTATTCACTTGGTTCGATTGTTGTTAAGCATCGCCATATCAGTTTATGTCGCCCATGATCGATGATTAGCTGTTTGATAGTTATTGATAAGCTTCTTGGAGCCTAATAATGAGTGTTGTCTACGTTGCATCGATGTGTACAGAGTGGCGCGTACATTTCGACACCACGACTAATATGGAACGTTTTGTAAACACGAGGACTGTTTTTCCCATGGGTCATCTCATTTAACAGATATTGTCATATGCAGCTCACTGAGTTGATTTGTTGATCAATATCAGTGGAACTGTAATCGAGTTCAGCTTAAATATAATGATAACTGATTTTCTATATAAGCAAAGTGCTTTCTGACCCAATCGGGTGATTTGGAATTGTTTTCCTCTAGAATGATGTTGACAACGAATGGTGTGCTACTGTATATGAGATAATGTATTGTCTTTGTATTGAAAAGACACCCAAACACAAATGCAAAATGAATTATAATGTGAACAGGGATGTTTTTTGGTACCATCTTTTGATTGTTCTATGGATGTCTGATTCAATTGTATTTCTTTCGTTCACATAAAATGATATAAGTACCAGTTAATATAAATACCAGTTTATTCAAATCATTCAAAAAAAAATTATTCAAAAAATCTATCATAGCGGAACTGCTGATCAGCCAGACCATGCACCAGAGAAAGGAACAGGCAATAATCGGACGGTGCAATATCTGGAGAATATGGCGGGAGCCTTAGTGTTTTGCTTGTTACCAAGTAGGTTTTAACGTGTTTGGCAACGTAAGACCGAGCGTTGTCATGCTGTAGATTCACTTTCTCATGCCTTTGCTCGTATTCTGGTCGTATTCGGGGCCAATAGCTGAATTAGGCAGCATTGTCATTTGTTATGTTTTTGACTATCAACAAGACCCAATTCTTACCCAAGACCCAAGAAATTCAGAAACGCCGATGTCAACGTTTAATGATGTTTCCTTCGTTGTGTCCCCGTTTCATATCCCTCCTATCCGATCGATAAACTTTTACTTAGTCGCGGCAATACATACACACACTCTTTACAGACACACGGGCCAAAGGTTGTGCAGTCCACTGATCATTCAACAAGAGCCAAAGGTTGTACCGCTCATGACAACTCTACACGATCTGATGATTGCGCCGCCATTCTATCCTGGATTCCTCGAGTCGAGAAAGACGCACCACGCTAGATATGGGGTACAGACTAGGGGGGCGTTGCTGATTAATGGTCAGCTGCATCCCAATAGGAAGTATCCCGTGTCGGGCACACGTACAGAGCATCGAAGACTGCGACATACCAATTATGAGAACACTTGTAATACTAAGCTCGAGTCAACCGCGAGTAATCGGTTACATATTACTAACATAGTCTAAGCAAACATTGTCAAAATATTGAACTCCCGGCCCCGTTAGGCTGACGCCATATGAGCCTTAATAAAATATATATTTTGGATAAAAAAAAAAAAAGACCCAATTCAAAACATCAGATGTTCCACGTAGCCACTATTTGTTTGGTGCTGAAAATAGGGGATTCGTGTATAAAATTCGCTTCCGAATCAAATAGAATATTGGTGCGTGCTGTCGCCTAATAACAATGTTATGAGGGGTTCAAAAATTTTAAAAGTTGTAATTAGGATCTGAGAAACGAGAAACTATAAATACCACCGATAGTGTTTGAAGATGCCTAGTTGAAAACTTGATTGGACGAAATTGATGCCAACAACGGTTCTCAGAACAATTAAAAGTTGATTAACTAACCATTTCCCAGCGTTTGAAAGCCATGAAAAGATCCTGAACGTTGGGATCCCATGATTTGATAGACAGACCACAAGAAAATCGAAAAAAACATTAGCGAAATTTTACTTGCACAAAATAAACTCTTTTCTGCTTCAGATCGTGACCGGGATAAAAAGTTGATATTTTCAAGATTTCCAAGCGCAAAAGATATATGTTGATCCCGACCATATCGACCGCCAGATCCTTTCGAAAAAATGACAATGTTGCGTTTTTTCTAGAATCAACGAGGTATCTAATTCGATCTTTTGAAAACTGTTGAAACTGTTGATAAGTAATAGTGAACGTCACACAGAGTAAGACAGATAAACGGTTGAGCTATTGGATTGAGAACAACTACCACATGCAGCTTACTCACCACACATGGATCTTTCTGATTATAATTTGTTCTCCTCGATGGGACACGCACTTGCAGTTATTTTTGCGAAAATGCAAGAAAATGGCTCGACAAAGATTTTGTTGTCCAGGAATCCATTAATTTCCTGAAAGATGGGAGCAGCTTAGTAGAAGCTGCCATTACTTTGAATACAATACCTCAAACCATTCAAGAACAGTAAACATGTATTTGTTATAGAAAAAAAATATAAATACACTTGGTAGAGTCATTACCGAGTAGTCCCTATGACTTTCTTTTGTTTGGGTTGGTGTAATGAATTCCTTTCCCATTTTTCGTCACGATGTGGTGGGGAAAAGTCTTCCTTTTGCCACTAGAGCAATTGTGCAAAGACGAAAAACGATGCTTAGCGTCGCTTGGTTTCGAATTGTAAGACCAACGAACCCGATCAACTTTGGCAATGATGCCAAAGCATTTTGACCTTCTAGGTATAACTGGGTCGTCAATACCAATGAGAGCGAAAAAGTATTCTCCAAGAATTATGGTTATTACCAGGGCCCGAAAATTTCGAAAATAAAAAACGAAAATCGACTCTCCTCTCAGTCACTTCGCTTCAACTAGGACTACTTCATTATTCACCGTCAACATGACTTGAATTGACGAGCGTGTAAGAGTGAGGATGACTGATTTTTTTTTCCAAGATATATATATATATATATATATTTTTACGAAGGGAGCATTCTAGTTAAGAAATTTGAAAAAAAAATCAAATCTCAAAATCAAAATCTGTTGTTTAGGCATACAAAAATACACCCTGGAGAGGACTTATCGAAAATCCTATTATTTGCCGATTTAGAGCCATTTTAGTGATGCGGTATCTAACCTGGTACAGCCATAACAATGAACTTCAAACACGTTTTTCTCGAAACTAGTTTGTTTCAAACTGGCGTACACGATATCTCAAGTTCTACTGAACCGATTCATGTAAAATTTATATGGGTACAATCTGCAGGCATCTCTTTATCGCATGAACCTCTAAAAATGTTATTTTTCAAAATTTACTATTTTAAAAAAATCGGGAAACGTAAGAAAAAACGTTTTAAGCCGTATTTTGTTTTTCAAACGGCTAGCATTTTGTAAAAAAAAATGTTTTTGACTTGTCCGAGGTTCATGCGATAGCGGCATCTTTACTGATTCAGAATCTGTTCGAATTTTTTGTTTCAGATAACCAGAAGGGCTGGAATCGTGTACGCCATGACACAACTTTTTGTTGAACCCTCTCACTTCATCAGCTCTTAACTATTCTAGTTATGAATGTTTTTTCACCGTTCAATTTTTGTTTTATTGTTAACATATAGATGAACAAATGATATAATATATAGTAAAGATATTTTTGTTTGATTTTTACGGAGCTCAAAAAACGTCCGAAATTCGTATCTCTACACTAGAATACCCCCTTAAAGCTCATATGGCGTTAGCCTGACGGGGCCGGGATATAAATATTTCGACAATTTTCGCCTTACAACTATGTTAGTAATATGTAACAGATTACTCGCGTTTGGCTCGAAGTTAGTATTACATTGCATTCTCTTATTTGGGACACGGGATACTTCCTATTGGGGTGTAACTGATCATTAATCAGCGACGCCTAGTCTACAATACAACGGAAGAAACATCATTGAACATTGACATCGGAACAGTCACTTTAAAATGCAATGAAGTCCTAGAGATGAATGAACTGCAAAGTTTAAAGTCTCTCAAATACAAACAAGGAAGGAAGGAATTAACTCCATTTGACGGAGAAGAATGAAATGAGATAGTCGAGTCGTAGAGTGAGACACCAACTAAACGCTCAAGTGTCTGTTGAGTCATGTTGACGGAGAAACTGGTGGAAGAAGCCAAAACTCATTTCAAATTGAATACGAAGATGAATCTTTTATAGTCCCCTGACTATCCTCAGTTGTGGTCCCCATGGCCTAGTGGTAAGCGTTGCGCTTGCCAAGATGGGGGCTTCGAGTTCGATTCCCGTTCGGGTCAGAAATTCTATCGTCATAGATCGTTTTTCTGGCTTGCACTGGTAAAGGGGAACTGTCTAGGGTGTGGTGGGATGAGCATTGGGCATTGCCAGTCCCCAAGAAAAGCCACAAAAACCCGGAAAACAGCTCCTCTAAGCGAATTGACGCCGCTATAAGCGTCTTCGCCCAGTCCTGGTGGTACTCGGGACGTAAAGCAGCAGTATCACGATGGTCCTCCTGCGAGATAGTGGGGTTGGTCGCAAGCCTTGCAAGCCGCACCACTAAAAAAACCAAGCAACGAACGATACAGAAGAAAAATTGTGAATCAGGCTATGTTGTAAAGACGTTATGCCAAAATAAATAACTATCCTCAATTGAATATGACTTTGCCGAGCCCTCGTTATTACCATGCAAATGGGATGTTGTACCTGATAGTATAAGGACAAAATGGGACTTGTACTGTTCTGACATAAATATCCACGTATAAAATTAACCGCTAGCATTTCTGTTAAATTCTACCGTTCAATCCCATTCCATGGAGTTTACATTTATACTTGTTCAACTGAATCTGGAGGGAACATCCGAGAAGAGCTGATTGAATCCAAATCTAATGTTGCTGCACTGAAACGGTTGTCCATTCCTTTGCTGGAACCTTGTGCAGCTGTTTTGGTTACCATACTGAACAAATAAGCGAAGAGCATCCGATATGCCGATTACAGTTCTCTATTTCTTGTCCGATTCATTCCAATACGTTGAATCGTATTTCTAAATTACAAACAACATAAAGTGGAATGTGTAATCATATAATAGGTATTCGAAATCGAGCTGACCTTCTGAGGTGAGAGTAACCGCATGTTGCCTATGATTCATCGAATTGTGTGATCGTCGATTTTTTTATATGAATACTTCTAAACATTCACGTTCACGTTTGAACGCTTGAATTCCAGAAAATTAATTGATGAATCTTTCAATTGTCATGTGTTACTTCTAGGCACGAATGAATTTTAAAGTCTAAAATTCTATAATAGAATCATATCAATCTATAATTTGCAATTACCTGTATCGGATTACCAAGCTCGAGAGCAGTTTCAAATTACTCAGTTTTTTCGATTTTTTCCTTTTTCCTTCTAAATTCTCAAAAAAAAATTTTGTTCTCACCGTTACATTGATCTACGAAGGGATCTCGGCTAAAATCGGACAATGTTTACTCGAATTTGATAAGCATTCTATCATTTTAATTTGAGTGGAGACAGACACAACAATATATAGACGACTCAAATCTGATCAGCCGTTCTCTTGTGATGATGAGTTATACGTACGTTACGTTTTGAAGCATAATCTTAGCTTTGGTTGGCATAGTTATTATGAATTTGACGATGTTGATGGTATCCACGTAAAAATTCGCATTTACTGTGCTCTAGTAGGAACAAGATAAACAGTGATATCTATCTATTGTGAAGATAGCTGATGACGCAGCCTTTGGTATTTTTTCGCCTTAGATTGAACATGAGAAAGCAGTATTACATGGTACACATGAATGCCAAAATGACTCTCATTCAAACTGATTCGAATGCTATAGGAATAAAATTGCTGAGTTGGGAAAAAATACTATTTTGATCAAGCCTAACTAATATTGGATCAGCTGTAATCTGTATCTACAGATTATTGGTTCCAAACAGACTGAAAAATCTGTGTAAATACAGATTATTCTGCAGATATGGTAACCCTGGTTGGGACAGTTGGAATTTTCGGGCAACGTTATCACTTTTCAGTTACAGTTGCAAATGACCTGCGCCACCAAGTGTATTTGGTGGAATATAGATAATACCATGGTTTTGAAGATGTCTGTCATCTTTCCCTTGCTCATCGCCTC
Source organism: Toxorhynchites rutilus septentrionalis (assembly GCF_029784135.1). Lineage (NCBI taxonomy): Eukaryota > Metazoa > Arthropoda > Insecta > Diptera > Culicidae > Toxorhynchites > Toxorhynchites rutilus. The sequence continues at coordinate 32,602,182 of NC_073744.1, read as the reverse complement.
GTAAAAATCCTGTACCTGATACTGCATGAAGACTGATTGGATATCATTTTAAAAACCAATAAGCACACGTCAAAACCAAAATAGATGAATCATTCTATACGCAAACACCTACAAATTGACGGTGTTCAGGTTTTTTGAATGCACACACAAAATAAATGTGTCAAATTTAAGTTCACCAAATGTATTACCAAATGTATAAATGTATTGGGAGAAATGTTCTACGAACGGAATATTTCGCGTAATGGACCTGTGTATCTGCCACCAAGAAAATACTTGGATTATTTTCGCAGGGCAGGGCTTGGAAGACACGATTCGCCACGTGCTCAGAGAGCCAAGCCCAGGGAATGATCAAGGAATTGATGGGCAATCGCGCTGATACTAAGTATATCCGACTTTGGATGCCGAGTAATGTTTGCACTATGTAGAATACCTTCAGCGATTTCAGCAGTACCTTCGGGATTAGAGGTGGGCAAAACGGTTCATTTCAGTGAACGGCTCAGAGCCGCTCGTTCATTGGAACGAGCCGGCTCATTTGAGCGGCTCTTTTTTGAATTGAGACTATTTCGAAAAGCGGCTCTTTTTTGAACCGTTTTTTTTGAGCCGAGACTCTATTGAAAAGCGGCTCTTTTTTTAACCGTTGTTCATTTGTGAAGAACTGTGGATCGTTCGCTCGTTCTGACGAACCGGCTGAAATGAGCGGCTCTTGAGCACTCGCCCATTTCTATTCGGGATAGGTTCAATTCCAGAGCGAATGAATGACTGAGGACCTCTCTCAAGGCCCAATGGTCGGCTCATGCAGATTTTCTAATTGTCAATGACATTTCGATAGCTACTTTCTTAACCATAATATATGAGTGGGTATGATGGATTGAGGAATCGGTCAGAACATAAAGATTTCAGTACAACTTGATGATACGTCCGGCATAGGCCTTAAATTTTCTGGCACTATTATGATTGGTTTTTTGATGTTTTTTTGGTTGGACTACTTGTTCAAGTTTTTGATTTATGGGTTTTCGCCAATAGATACTAAATATTCGACAGATGATATTTGTTGTTCCGATTTGCACGTTTTTGTTCATTCACCCGGAAGTTTAAGTAAGGATAAACATTTCCCATGTTCCAAATTTTACTATTCTCTCACTGTATCCGCCCATATTTCTTCTTTTCACCTAAGGGGTAGATATCTTCGCAATAAAGGTACCACATTGACCGTAGTTTCTGAAAATGAATGTGTCCTATTCAAACAAATACAATAGTTTCTTCCCATGAAAAAACTACAAAGGCGATTGCATTAAGGAGATCAATGGCCGAATGTTGTGCGTGCACTTCACCTTGCGCATAATCAGCACGCGCAACAAAGCGAACTCTCGCACAGCGCCGAAACCTAGTGACAAAGGTTGCAACATTCAACGCTGCGCTGCCAAGAAATTTAAATAATTTCCTTGTCTACCCGGCACGGGTAACAACTTTCGGTACCGTTATGAAAAAAGTCGCGTTGGCGTGATTAACCGTTCTCGAGCAGACATGACGGTGAATGTTGGGTACTGAACGATTGATTTTGTAATTCACAAAAGTATGACGTTCATCGTGGACGTCAACGGGTGTTCTGCTTGTACAACACTTTGAGCGATTATGTTTGCCATGTTATTGGAATGAGTCATGAAGATTAAACAAATTTTGTTTGCATCAGATATTGCACATTTGTCATTTGACCGGAGAATGCCGCTGTAATACAAATTCAACACTCTTCCAGATATACTTTAAACGATGAGCAACAACGGTCCAGGGGTTACAAACCCCATGCTGTACGACCCCCCGGAGGGGCAGGCATCCAACAGTAAGCTAATGCAGTTTGTAGCCGGTGTTGGAGGTAAGCCGTATTACTCATTTCACGACATGTGCGTGGTCTAATCAAACTTTGATTATTTCCAGTTTCAATTGCCGCTATCAGCGCCGGTACCGCGCTCGGTTGGACGTCCCCAGTACTACCTCAGCTAGCCCAGGGCAACAGTACTGACAACGACATCGCTTCCAATAGCAGCAGCAGCTCGGGAGGATCTGAATTTTATCTCACCCAGGATCAAGGTATGTGGTAGCAATTTTATTGCCAAATGTCGGTACTAGTTTGAACAAGAAACGGGTCGTCTGAAGCAATTCCCCACCACTGATTGGGACTTATCTGTAAACGTTCCGACGGTTGTTCAAAGGCCGTATCGAATTATAAATCGCCCCAAGCGATAAGTCACTGCCACGAGGTTAATCAAACCACGTGACAAACATTAATCTTTGGTAGTATTTGAACAGGTGTCGTCGCACGAGTAGTAAATCGGTTTTTCGATTACGGCAACATTCCGAAGAAAACCCTGCGTTCAATTGGCTTCATGCAAAAAAAGGCACAATCTTGCTATCTCCCACAGTGGATGTGTTTTCGGATTTTGTATAACTAAACACATAACAAAGGTTCGATAAACCAAACAATAATTGTGGTCTCTCACAATGTTATCTTTGACGTTTTAGTATGACATTATGCCATCCATCGAGCATTGTGCGGACTGTATTTTGCCTGTGTCATTCATTTTTGTGGCCTAATTTATGACAAACGAACGGAGATAAATAGCAGATTTAGCTTCCCCCTCAATCTTCCGTCGGTAAATTAGCATACCTTCATTGAATATCCGCGTAATACTATGTTGTTATTCGAAACCACCAAACATATGTCAGTGTATTTCCAGCGCAGTTCTCAAATAAAGTGTTTGTCTACATTAAAATGTTGCTTCCTCTTCGCTAAGTAGCCTTCTGTTTGACACCGTTTGCGCTTATGCGTCATTGTCGTTAAGCGGTCACCTCGACGGTTTCGCATTTCACCGTGTGATGAAGTTTTAGTGGGTGGGTGCACTATTGAACATCGGATAAATCTATCCAATTTTTGGGGGCGCTAAGCATTCCTGTAAACAACACATCACAAACTGGAACATTGTCTGGGTAGCGCTGAAGTAATTACTTCGTTTGCGGCTGATGTTTAATTGGTATAAATTAGGTTAATGTTCAGTCGCCACCCTGCTGTAGAGATTTGTCAACCATATGAAACCAGTTGATTGTCGGTGCGGTTCCAGAAGAAGCCATCAATTGGAAGGCGTGAAACGCGTTTCGATAAATGAATCGAATAATCGAGAAACTAGTTTGTTCTGGATACCGTTCAAAATTTGGTTTTTCAACCGCGGCAAGGTTATACTGGGTCACTAAAGGGTGTGTCACATCAAATTGCATCACGGAAAAAACGCTGTGGAAATTCGCCCAGTAGACCGATCCTTTTGAAAATTTTAGACAGTAAAATAAAAACTATTAAACAACTTTTGGCATTTTCTTTTTATTCATACTTCGAGCCCAAGCCCGTTTGCTCGCACCTTCCTCTTTACCCCGTCCATAAGATTCTGTACAAAGTCAGGTTGTAGTTTTTTTTGAACAGAAATCCATTTTCTCTTGAAGTCCGCCTCCGATTTGACAACTTTTGGGTTCTTCCGGAGGGCCTGCTTCATAATCGCCCAATATTTCTCTATTGGGCGAAGCTCCGGCGCGTTGGGCGGGTTCATTTCCTTTGGCACGAAGGTGACCCCGTTGGCTTCGTACCACTCCAACACGTCCTTTGAATAGTGGCACGAAGCGAGATCCGGCCAGAAGATGGTCGGGCCCTCGTGCTGCTTCAATAGTGGTAGTAAGCGCTTCTGTAGGCACTCCTTAAGGTAAACCTGCCCGTTTACCGTGCCGGTCATCACGAAGGGGGCGCTCCGCTTTCCGCAAGAGCAGATCGCTTGCCACACCATGTACTTTTTGGCAAACTTGGATAGTTTCTGCTTGCGAATCTCCTCCGGAACGCTGAATTTGTCCTCTGCGGAGAAAAACAACAGGCCCGGCAGCTGACGAAAGTCCGCTTTGACGTAGGTTTCGTCGTCCATTACCAGGCAATGTGTAACGCCCGAGCGGTTTTGGCACTTTTCTTTTTTGTTCTATCGAGAGAAACAACTGTTCTTCTCGATGTTCAACTATCAACTCATTTATTTTTTCTCTCTAATCCTCGATCCCTCCGTGAGGATGTACAGAACTCTAAAAACGTTAGAACTAACTTACTGGCTACCTGCTATGTGTAGGGAATTTTCAACTTGCACAGTATGGAAAATTCAATCGTTCCTGTTGGAAAATCCTTGGTTGGATTCTCCCCTATCTTCAGTAGGAATCTTTCTTATTGTAAATACTTATTCATATTGAAATTATCTGAGATGTTCTATTCGTGGGAGAGGGTCACTGCATCTCCCCCTACTCAATGAGTTTTAGGGGAAACTAGAAGAGTTTCCTCTAAAATTGGTCTGTGAGGTTATTTTTATATATAACTGATTGTATATTATTTCAATTTTTGTGTGTTCTTCATTTGCTATAATATCTGTATTTATTTATCTCAACTCCCTCAATTCTGAAATTCCGCAATTCCAAATGAAAAATAAAATTATCATATCTCCATAAAATTTCCCAAACAGTCTTATCGATAAACATTGTAGAGCCTTCAAGCTACATTGAACATATTTCCTCGCATATCCGCATAATTATTAATATCCCCTTGTTTATTCTTTCATTTATTCTTTTATATATTAGAAGAGTGTGTGCTCTTCCATTAATTTTTCTCGCATTTATTAATTTTCTTCGCATTTATATATTTTTATCTCATTTATATATTTGATCATGTAATTGTATCCCACATTTTCAGTTACTTCTGAACTTTCAAGTAAGTTCAATACATGCATGCCCTTACAGGAAAGAATTCCCGGTTTTCCAGCCCTTCGATCCATTCAAAAGCTATGACTGCGATTGATGGACACATTCTTGTTAAATTGGCTGTAGATATATATATGGCTGAATCTATCACTTTTTCTAAAAATCCCACTTTAAAGTGTGTTTGTGAAATTTGAAACCAAACCTGTTTAAATTATCGATAAGTACATTTCCCCATCTTTCCCTGTTCATACAATTGAAGTATGGGAGATATGATTGTGTTTTCAAAACAGAATAAACAGTTCTTACAGAGTTGAATAACCCTAGTTTTTTTTCCTCGCATCTGCTGAATGCATCGTTTCAAATGCATCAGCGATTTCTCGTATTTTTTTATAGTATACTTTTATAATTTTTTATATATTTTTTTTTATAAAATTGTTTAACTATCTTAATTAGGTGCCACTTAGCTTTATTAACGTTTTCCTCCAACCAGAATCCTGCTAGAAGTTCCCCTTCTCATAATACTGGCATCATGATAACGCAGCCAATCCTGCCGGTCTTTAGTCACCGCCACTGACGTATCCCGATATTACGGTGTTTCCCTTTTTTGAATACATCACTGCCATCAACTGCTTCCATTTTAAGTTATTGCACTTGATCAACAGTTTTGCGTTGAGAGGAACCGTCTCTTCCACAGCATTGCCTTCCGTCACATGTTTCGTCTTCATTCTGGCTGTTGAGATTAGGCACTGTTGTAATATTTTTGTACCGTTTCGTTTAATCCAATCTGTTTTGATAGCTTCTATTCAAACGTTCTTTCACTTGGTGGGATAACCACTTCGATTCAGATTTTGGTTTTCTGGTTTTGCTTCCATAAACTTTGGAAGATCCAATGTCACTTGATCTGCTGTCGATTACGATCACTACTTAATTTTTTAACTTTTGTTCCACAATGTTTCTGATACTTTTTTTTCATTGATTATATTTTTGATTCGATTCTCGATTCGAATTTTCTTCTCACACTTTCGATTGAAATTGTTCCGTCACAAAAACAAAAGATCCTTCTTGATTCGAAGAATAAAATGCGCCGCGCACACTGAAATTGGTTGTCGATAACGCACTCGCGCTAGCATCCAAATAATCACTTAATGGGTGGGCTGCTGTCCCCACTTGGACAGCATCCCACCGCTGTCACCAAATGTAACGCCCGAGCGGTCTGGGGCACTTTTCTTTTTTGTTCTATCGAGAGAAACAACTGTTCTTCTCGATGTTCAACTATCAACTCATTTATTTTTTCTCTCTAATCCTCGATCCCTCTGTGAGGATGTACAGAACTTTAAAAACGTTAGAACTAACTTACTGGCTACCTGCTATGTGTAGGGAATTTTCAACTTGCACAGTATGGAAAATTCCATCGTTCCTGTTGGAAAATCCTTGGTTGGATTCTCCCCTATCTTCAGTAGGAATCTTTCTTATTGCAAATACTTATTCATATTGAAATTATCTGAGATGTTCTATTTGTGGGAGAGGGTCCCTGCAAATGCGGCTTCGTCAGCATTTCGGTGTACAGCTTCCGGGCTCGCGTCTTCCCCACCATGTTTTGCCTTTCGTCGCGGTTAGGAGCCTTCTGAACCTTGTATGTACGCAGGCCCTCGCGCTTCTTGGTCCGCTGGACGAATGACAAATTCAGCTTATTGGCGACATCCCGGACCGAACTTCTCGGATCACGTCTAAACTGCTTAACTACGCGCTTGTGATCTTTTTCACTGACGGAGCATCCATTTTTGCCGTTCTTCACCTTCCGGTCGATGGTTAGGTTCTCGATGTATCGTTTTAGTACTCTGCTGACCGTGGATTGGACGATTCCCAGCATCTTACCGATGTCCCGATGTGACAACTCCGGATTCTCGAAATGAGTGCACAGGATTAATTCACGACGCTCTTTTTCGTTCGGCGACATTTTTCCAAATTTACGAAAAATTGACAGTGAAGCATGGCCAACGTGATCTATACACTCTTATCTGATTATAAGCGAAAGCTGAAGATATAATTCCTAAAAATTAATTTTCTACAGCGTTTTTTCCGTGATGCAATTTGATGTGACACACCCTTTAATTGAGTTTGAATTTGGGACCATCCACACACGTGATGTTCACATGATGTTGATTGGAATCGAATTGACGAAACTGGTTGTATTATGAAGCATGGTCTCTAATCAAAAGTATTTTTTTAGGATCAAGTGATAGTATAACAGCGTTTGATTCCGTGAAGTGCAACAGAAATTGGAAGACCGAGAACAAGGTGGCCTTGTCGTACCGCGTTTTAAGCCGGAAAGTGACAGTGACCAGGTATGTTATAAGGATCCTCGCGTTAGTATGAGTAAAAAGCGTGCAAAATTACCTAAATTTGTATGGCTTTATTATTTTTTTCATAAATTAATGAAAAATGAATTTCATATCCATATATTCACAATGAAAAATATGACTCACCAACGTTTCTCTACGGCAGTTTGATACGACTGACTTGAAATCCGTCGTCGTATGCCTTGTTGATAGCCTCCATAAACACTAGCTTCGTCATTGAAAAATTGATGGACGCATGACACCGTTGTATCCAATCTCCAAAAAGTAGCAGACCTGTTGAAACGAAAAAGTATTAACATTCTTCAAAGGACAACACAGACAAATCTTAAAGAAATGAATAAATTACCTGAACGTTACCATGAGGACCCAATGCATCATTGAGCTTCCGATCATATTGGTACACTTCACAACTCCTTAGTATTCCAATTTAATCTCTTTTTGACACATAACACCATGTAATCCGATATGTTTTTGTTTAAATTCGAGTAAAACTTTTCGCAAGTTTTATCAATAAAATGTCGATGTTCCGTACATGTTCCTCTATATCCTCAATTCGCACTTCCATATAATACGAGATATCATCAGTAGCGATTGATAAACTTGAACCGTTAATGTAACATTATGTTGATTAATTTCCAGTAGGAGCATCTAAAGGGTGTGTCACATCAAATTGCATCACGGAAAAAACGCTGTAGAAATTCGCCCAGTAGACCGATCCTTTTGAAAATTTTAGACAGTAAAATAAAAACTATTAAACAACTTTTGGCATTTTCTTTTTATTCATACTTCGAGCCCAAGCCCGTATGCTCGCACCTTCCTCTTTACCCCGTCCATAAGGTTCTGTACAACGTCAGGTTGTAGTTTTTTTTGAGCAGAAATCCATTTTCTCTTGAAGTCCGCCTCCGATTTGACAACTTTTGGGTTCTTTCGGAGGGCCTGCTTCATAATCGCCCAATATTTCTCTATTGGGCGAAGCTCCGGCGCGTTGGGCGGGTTCATTTCCTTTGGCACGAAGGTGACCCCGTTGGCTTCGTACCACTCCAACACGTCCTTTGAATAGTGGCACGAAGCGAGATCCGGCCAGAAGATGGTCGGGCCCTCGTACTGCTTCAATAGTGGTAGTAAGCGCTTCTGTAGGCACTCCTTAAGGTAAACCTGCCCGTTTACCGTGCCGGTCATCACGAAGGGGGCGCTCCGCTTTCCGCAAGAGCAGATCGCTTGTCACACCATGTACTTTTTGGCAAACTTGGATAGTTTCTGCTTGCGAATCTCCTCCGGAACGCTGAATTTGTCCTCTGCGGAGAAGAACAACATGCCCGGCAGCTGACGAAAGTCCGCTTTGACGTAGATTTCGTCGTCCATTACCAGGCAATGCGGCTTCGTCAGCATTTCGGTGTACAGCTTCCGGGCTCGCGTCTTCCCCACCATGTTTTGCCTTCCGTCGCGGTTAGGAGCCTTCTGAACCTTGTATGTACGCAGGCCCTCCCGCTGCTTGGTCCGCTGGACGAATGAACTTGACAAATTCAGCTTATTGGCGACATCCCGGACCGAACTTCTCGGATCACGTCCAAACTGCTTAACTAAGCGCTTGTGATCTTTTTCACTGATGGAGCATCCATTTTTGCCGTTCTTCACCTTCCGGTCGATGGTTAGGTTCTCGAAGTATCGTTTTAGTACTCTGCTGACCGTGGATTGGACGATTCCCAGCATCTTACCGATGTCCCGATGTGACAACTTCGGATTCTCGAAATGAGTGCACAGGATTAATTCACGACGCTCTTTTTCGTTCGACGACATTTTTCCAAATTTACGAAAAATTGACAGTGAAGCATGGCCAACGTGATCTATACACTCTTATCTGATTATAAGCGAAAGCTGAAGATATAATTCCTAAAAATTAAATTTCTACAGCGTTTTTTCCGTGATGCAATTTGATGTGACACACCCTTTTTTTGTTCGACATTTTTGATGAGAAAAATTCACGCGCTTTCTGAATTAAGTTTTTTCCTCGAGTTCAATTATGTGAGAAAAAAAAACAAAAACAGGTTTAAATTAAAAAAGGTTATAAATTTGTTAGATTTTATGAACAAAATGCCGTGATTCTGCACGCTCTTCGTCGTCGCAATTGGAGTTCTATAAAGTGTACCCGCGATGATTACCAGGACATAAAGTCGTTTTTATTGATTTTAAATGAGTTCTCTCGGTTACCTCCTCAGGTTTCCCAAATATACCTCTTCGCCGTCGCGACAATTAAAAGAAAATATTGCAGGGCTGATTGATTCTGGAGAAGTCCTCTCGGTTACCTTCTCAGGTTTCCGCAGTTAACTCGCCGCCATCACGATTGGATTTCGAGAAAGGTTATCATCAGGTCGAGTGGTAGATAGTTCGCGTTCACCTAATCACATCCACTTGCCTCATTGAATCCTGATTTTTACCTCTCCCCACCAACAACTAGAGGCGACTTCTAGCCTTCTGGCGGCGAATATTATACAGCGATTATAGCGATCTTGCAACTTTTCGATACCATTTTTATAGTACTCTTTCGGTTTTTCCAAAATAGGACTCAGTTTCGATAATCACTTCATCATCGGATTTCTTGCCAGCGAGTATTCTACTGAAGATCTGCGAACAGAAAATAGTCGCTGGAAGCCAGATCTGGAGAATACGGTGGATGCGGAAGTAATTCGAAGCCTAATTCATGCAATTTTGCTATCGTTTTCATTGATTTGTGATTTTTACATTTTTTTCACAACAACACAAGTCGCTTCACTCTCAATGGTTTAACTCATGAACAATCTACTAACTCCTGTCAAATTTTGACACGTATCCATTGAAAGTTGGTGCTTTGTGATAGTCAAGTAGATTTTTGCAAGAGGCGCCATCTAAACGTCAACCATATGAACTTTTCAGTCGAGCTGTTACATGGTCGGTTTTTGAAATTTGACATGACCATTTTCGCTGTCACCTTAGAGGTCATTTATCAGCTAAAAAGCAACAGAGTAGCTGGTAAGGTTGACCTCGCAAAGAATCTCTTCAAGGGAGGTCCGTGAAAACTTGTAGAGTGCATCAGTTGACCAGTCAGGATCTAGTATTCCCGGTTTGATGCCCGGTTGCTCGACGACGGACCAGATTTTTACACTGCGGCAGATGCGAAAAAAGTGCCGCGAGTACCAGTAGTACCTACGCACCACATCTTCGTCGACTTCAATCCCGCATATGATGAAATCGACCGACGACAGCTATGGAGAATCATGGACGAACAAGGCTTTCCTCGACAAGACTGATTAAGGCAACGATGAACGGTGTGCGGTGCAGAGTGCGGATCTCAGGCAATCTGCTGGAAGCCTTTGAGACTCACAAGGGACTTCAAGAAGGCGATGCATATTCCTATCATCTCAACATCACAACATACGGGGCACGATTGTCAATAAGTCTAGTCAGTTTATCTGCTTCGTCGATGACTTGGACATAATCGGAAGAACACATGTGACGGTAGCGGATTTGTATACTAGAATGAAACATGAAACTGGGCTGATTGGGCTTGGGTCATTGATAACATATGACAACAACACAGACGTGACATTTGAAGATGCATTGTCAAGAGAAGTCGCGTCTACTATGGGTTCCCCAAGCTCTTAAGGTCCAAAAAACTCCGACCCCGACTATGTATAAATCCCTGATTCGACCGGCTGTTCCTATGGTCACGTTCGGCATCGATTTTTTTTAAACATTTGGCATCAAAGTTGTTTGTTAAAAGCCGCATTCCCGATGATTTTTTGGGTTTCAAAAAATTCAAATTTACGTCTGCGACACTAGTGAAGAGTCAGCTAATATTTGGCATAGGGTACATTATCGCGCAAATCAACATTTCACAGCAAGTTCCGAATGAAAAATCGAGGTAACTATTTTATATGCACATAAAAATCATACGTTTTGCTTCCTATTCCGAAAAAAACTTAGTCCCAGAGTGTCGATTTTTGACAAAATCTTTTTTTTTTCGAGATGACAGTCGATCTCGACGTTTCATGCAATTTTGTTCAAATTTGAAAGAATCCACGGATCATCTTGCCATATCAACTGTCAAAAATATCGTTTATATGCGAAGCTGGATGAGAAAAATGCTCAGTGTCTTATGAGATCTCCGAAGAAAACAATAAGAAACAATCTTCCGTTCGTTCATTACGAATTGGAATGATCTGAAACGGTCCATATAGGCTTGATTCATCGAAAACTTCTTGAAATGGTTCATTATCGCAAACATTAAAAGAGTAGAAAATAATTTTTAAACGTTTCTTGAATATGTAATCGAAACAACCTCACAGGACCGGATTTTCGCGGAATCAAATGAAACGCACAAATCCCCTCACAGGGGACCTGATCCGGCGAGTTGATGTTACCGTCGAGTGGGTCGGTCATTCTGTGCTCGATGAATATCAATGAACATGAACGCAACGCATCTCCATCAACGGGTCACACAAAAGGAAAGGAAGCAAAAACAAACATCCTACTAAAATTAGAAAAAATAAAAGCGAGACACAACGGAGAAAAATACGCAAACTAGGAAATGCGCCGTCGGTCCGCTCAACCGGTTTCGTTAGTGGATTATATAATCAGAATATCATTCTGAAGACGGAGAGACACATTCGCATACCGAACATTATTTATTATCACCGTCAGTGGGCCAGCATTCTTGATAAAGAGCAAAGGGGTGGATTTCGTATGAGGTTCTGGAATGCAAATGAATTCAATTTCATATTTGCATTTGACATATGAAATGAAAAGGAGATCAGACAGAGAAGTAGAATGGATAGAATGAATATTTTTTTTGAATAATTCTTCTGTGGTGCTTGATGTTTTGTAATTGTTCAGTTTTATTTGATATGTTTGCGGGGGAACACTTCAAAACATCATAAACGGAATTATACGCGCTGCTTCCTTATCAATCCCCAATTAAAAACATTGGAAGAATTACAAGTGTAATTTCCCAACCTCTCGAACAAGTCCCATAAACACGGGGATCGCTGTGAACTTGAACAACTCATTCATTGAGAATAAGCTTACTTCAAGTGGCAAAACGTGGCAATTGCTACCGTTATGATTGCTTTATCGCCCCTATTTATGGGGGTACAATCGAGCCCGTGGGTAAATTTACCATCACGCTTATCTAACCAATTTTGAACGAACCAAACAACTATCTAACTGTTGCGGCTTCTTCCACAGGATCGTGGGTTGGTGCTTTCCTGGCCGTGGGTGCCTTCGTCGGTGCACTGCCCGCTGGCTTCCTGGCGGAGAAAATAGGACGTAAGTATACCACCATGGCACTGGCGCTGCCTTATCTCGCCAGCTGGGTGCTGATAGTTTTCGCCAACGGAGCTGGGATGTTGTACGCCGGGCGGTTTGTAATCGGAATTGCGACCGGAGCTTCCTGCGTCGTTGCGCCTATGTTCATATCGGAAATCGCTGAAACGTCCATTCGTGGGGCGCTGGGAGCGTTCTTCCAGCTTTTCCTCACCGTAGGAATCCTCTTCGTGTACGCCGTCGGTCCGTATGTGTCCTGGATATTACTCAGCATAATGTGCGCAGTCTTCCCGGCACTGTTGATTGTGGCCATGCTCATTGTGCCAGAGAGTCCTACCTATCTGGTGAAACAAGTAAGCGGAAGAGTACGGATTTGTATTGTTCGGGATTGATTGACACGTTTTTTCTTTGTTCTTTAAGGGTCGTCGAAGTGAGGCTGCTGCCGCACTCAAGTGGTTCTGGGGTCCCAACTGCAACACTCAGAACGCAGTGGAGGTCATCCAGACCGATCTGGATTCGGTAAAGGGAGATGCTAAGCTATCCGATCTGTTCACCAAGACCACCAATAGGAATGCATTCTTCATCGCACTGCTGCTAATGTTCTTCCAGCAGTTTTCCGGCATAAACGCTGTCATTTTCTACACCGTGCCAATTTTCCAGTCGGCTGGAAGCACTATGGATCCGGCGATTTGCGGTATCGTCGTGGGTGTCGTCCAGGTGTTGATGACCTTTGTGTCGTCGGTGCTGATCGATAAGGCCGGTCGTAGGATACTGTTGCTGCAGAGCAGCTTCATAATGGGCTCGTGTTTGATCGTTCTCGGAGTGTACTTCAAGCTGCAGAACGACAAGGTGGATGTGTCCGGCATTGGGTGGCTCCCGCTGGCCTCTGTGGTGTTATTCATCGTCAGTTTCTCGCTTGGTTTCGGTCCGATTCCCTGGATGATGATGGGTGAACTGTGCGCTCCGGATATCAAGGGGTTGGCCTCCGCCCTAACCGTCATGTTCAACTGGTCGCTTGTGTTTCTGGTAACGAAAACATTCGCCACGATGCAGCTCTATCTTGGCTCAGACTGGACCTTCTGGTTCTTCGGCTTCTGGATGATGCTGTGTACTGTGTATGTATTCTTCAAAGTGCCCGAAACGAAGGGCAAGACGAATGCGGAGATCCAGGCACTTCTGGGGGGAAAGAACTAAACGGGAAAGAGACTGGCACAAGTGTAGGTGATAAAAAAGCGTGGCTTTTCGATGTTCTGTACACAGGGGAATACCGCTTTAGTTGTAAAAAAGTACTTTAAGATTTTAGCAAATGATTGTTATTCGTATAGTTTTTTTCCTCTTCTATTTGTACATAATGTGTTACGTTCGTAAGTTTATAGCCTGTCAGAAGCAATTACTCACACTTAAGCAGATGTCTATATGGATCAAAATGTAGGTGTTTCAAGGATTTTATTTTTTACTAATTCGATAAACGTATCAGCGGCTTAAGTAGTAACACAAAATTTGTGGTTGTGTCGCCACGTCTGTTTCGTGCATGTCTAGATTGGTTCTGTTTTTGAAATGTACCAAAAGAATGAAGTAAGTTCAATTGTTAAACATAAGAGAGTCAGGTCAAATTACGAAACAATCCGAAACAAAGTTTAATTTGTTTAGTTTAGTCCAAAATAAAACCAAAATTGTATCAATTAAGTAAGTCGGATAAACTATTACAAACTGGCTTAGGAAACCGTAAATCTAATCATATCAGTTTTTCCGATAAAAAGCCATAACACCTACAAATATATACAATCAAACTTATACCGGTAAACACAATTATGCTCTGAAGAAATAGGAAATACCTCTAGAACCTTCCGAAATTGATTTTAAAATCCATTTCTAACCGTGAAACTAAACCAGAAAGAACAGAAAAAGTGCCATATACGTTTGGGAAACAATGCTACGGCCATATTTCAGTTTAGGAGTGCAAGCTTGCGTCCGAATCGGTTCCGCGTAAAGCATTTTTGGGGAAGCTGTGAAAGCTTCAATTTATTCAGCAACGATTCAACGGCTAGGGTGAAGCTTGATCAAGCTAACAGTGGGAAAAAATGCTGCTAAATTGTTATGCTTGATGGCGCCATCTGCCATCGTGAAATGTATATTTGCTGTGCTGTGCATAGGCAGCAGTGTAGGTTAGGGAAGATCGCAAGCATATTTACATCACATGTTTTCAGCAATATAAACGTGTTTAATGTTCCAAAATGGATATTGAAGCAGAAATCATGATCTTACTCACCGAGCAGCGAAGAATTAGACTATTGTTGTTGTTTGTCCAGAACAGTTTTTGCGGGAGAGCTGGAATTATAGAGCGGAAGATTCTAAAACTGACAAATATTGTCTTGGTATAATTAAGTCAGTCCCAATTGAAACTATGTACACAAGAATATTAAATAGAAATATAAATAATATAATTGAAGGCGAGGAAGGATGTGTAATATGTGAATAAAGGCTGGTTGTTTGAAACATAAAGTTTGTGTTTTATTTGATGATTTCCTTATTGTTTTGTTAAATACTTCGAAGCTTTAGAAACTATTTTTCTTCCTTGAATTCAAACAACAAAATGGGATCAAAATTATTGGAACATAGCATTAACTTACAGTCTTATAATGGCATGGCTTGTAGAAAATAATTTGTTTCTCATTTTCCTTGGGACCGTTTTGGAACCCGAGTAATGGTTATTAAGAGCAGCAAATATGTTACATTTTAAAGCGGCCTTTACACGATCATTAGCGTTAACATTATCAGTAATCACAATACTAGCCAGAATCACTTCATTCTGCATTATCACTATTCTGCAACCATACACGATCATCTTTTGACGGTACTTTCCTTGTAGGACCTCCCAGTAACTTGTATTAAATAAACATCCTCACCAATAATTTAAAAGGTTTACTCCAAACAATGACAAAATCTTTCTAATTATTTCTAATGATGGTTTCTAATTATAATTTCATCAATTTGATCTCTCCTTATAATGTTCTTCCAGGAATGGACGAAGAAGGTTCAGAACAATATATTATGAGCATTCCAAGAACATTTTGCAATCATTTTCATTGGTATATCAACAATTTAAAATCTTTTTTTTGACCTAGGACTACGCCGTACAATAAGGGTGCCAAATCAGAAAAAAGGTCACGTATTTATGAAATAAAGTTAACGTTAATAATTTTCTAAGATTCTAATATGCTATACTGTATATGGTTCAAACTGATGAAAATTGGAAGCATTCCCATTTCCCCATACATTTGTTCTGTTCATTGGTGTGCTTTCCCAAACAAAGCTGTCAATAACGGGCAACTTATGCATCCACTAGAATAGAAACAACGGAGGGGGATAGCGTAAAGAGAATATTTGCGAAATAAACTCCACCCTTGCATAGTAAGTAAGCTGTCGTTAGCGTATAAGTATTGCATCTCCTCTGAGGAAAATTCTCAGATTCTTTCTGTGCCCAATACAACAAATGTCGCTTATTCTGCTCGTTTTGTGTTTTATGCTTTCCCTCGAGCAGTGAACTCTAGCGAATATTTCACTTGAAGTGCATCTGGCATTGTAAATAACACAACCATCCGAGCCACGGCAAAGCAGGCGAAAAAAGAGAAGAGTGCAAATGATTATAGGTCGCTTCTAGTCATCAGTGTTTGGTTTTGTTTTTGTGTTGCTTGTTTTCGTTGCGTGAAACTTAGAACTTGTTCATTTACTGTACATGTGAATAACACACCTTCGATACTTTTAGTCAGTCTTCAGAATGCAACCCGGTGCTGGTGTGTAACAAGAATTTTGTACCCAGTTGAGCTCCCACTTCTTGTGTACACATGCGCCCTGGCGAATGAGCACGCTCCGAAACACTGATGACACGTTTGATTGTCAGCGCCGTTCTTGCGCAGAGATTTGCGCTGAGTTTTACGCTGAATTTTGCGCCTTGCTTACGCCGTATTGCTATACTGCGCGCTTGAATCTGCATTGCTCTCTCTGTTGAGATATTTTTCTTCACACAAGCATATACGGTTCAAATGAGGGCGCGCTGTTGTTTTTATGCTTTGCTTAGAACGAACGAAGGCAAAGCGGGCGCTAGAATTTGATGTGTGTGTGTGTGTGTATAGAATGAGACGCGCATCACACAAGTGAAAAGAAATATTTAGTATATGAGTTCTGTGCCGGGTACATTTTGCGCTGTCGTGCTTATGAGTTTTGTGCTTTTCGCACCAAGAGAGAATACGAGTTTTCTTTGAACGCGCGCTGATAAAAATCAACTCAAGCGCAGCGCTGCGTTTGTTGTCTGAAGACTGCTTTTAGTTGCCGTATCGTATTTGCTCTCGTGTACATCGGCTCTGTTATGATGCAATAAGTTCCTAGCTTTGTTGACGGCTTTGACCGAGAGTCGAGAAACGATTTTTCATAAACGGCAAGAGAGAATCGTTGCTTCTCGAAATGATTCTACAAAATCACGAAAGCCATTAGATCTTTTCAGGCTCTCCGGAACTTTTTTGTAAAGAGTAATAATATCAGAATCGGTTATACTTAAGGGGGTATTTTAGTGTAGAAACTCGAATTTCGGACGTTTTTTCGAGTTCCGTAAAAATAAAACAAAGAATATTTTTACTATTCATTATTTGTTTCTATCCTATCAACAGAAAAAGCAAAAATTGAACGGAAAAAAAATTATTCATAATTAGAATAGTTACAAGTTGATGAAGGAAGGTTAAAAAAAATAATGCCATGGAGTACACGATTCCAGCACTTCTGGTTATCTGAAACAAAAAATTCGAACAGATTCTGAATCAGTAAAGTTGCCGCTATCAACATCGGACAATCCAAAAATATATTTTTTGACAAAATGGCGGCCGTTTGAAAAACAAAATGCGGTTTACAACGTTTATTCTTACTTTCAAAAATAGTGAAGTTAAAAAAAAATTTTTTAGAGGTTCATGCGATAGAGAGATGCCTGCAGATTGTATCCATATAAATTCGACATGAATCGATTTAGTAGAACTTGAGATATCGTGTACGCCAGCTTAAAAAACTAGTTTCGAAAAGAACGCGATTGAAGTTCATTGCTGTGGCCGTACCAGGTTAGATATCGCATCACTAAAATGGTTCTAAATCGGTAAATAATAGCACGTTCAGAGTCCATGTTGGGCGTACAGTACGAGGAGCATCGAATACCATTGACATGTATTTGCCTCTGATGCCTTCTGTACGAAAACTCTTGTTTGAGGGTTTTCTTTATTCTGATTATAGACGTTGAGCTTGGGCTGGGAGTTGATACCTTTGAGTGCTGCAATCGTCGTTCATGTTTTTCCTTGATGCTCAACTATTCTGCATCGCCCAGTGCATTTCCTTCCTGTTGTCCAGCTACTGAATCAACACCATAATCGTCAAATTTCATCAAGTCACGAACAATTTGAAAGATTTACTTGATCAATGATGTCCGTGACGTTTGTTAGAAGATGCCGAAGTCATCATTAATTGTGTCATGACCACGAGCAGAATGATTTTTAATATACGCGAACAAATACGAAACGTTTTCCTGCAATCTGGGCTTCAAGCAGTTGCTTCGAAATTTCTGATGGTTGCTCCGATAGCTGTTCTAGCATAAATTGCAATCCGATGTCAGCTTCATAAAGGGTGCGGTTCTTCCGGCATAGTAGCAGTTCAACAGTTCAGCGATCAGAACTGGTTCGAGGGCATCAACCAATTCCTTCATCCTTGAAGCTTATCCTGTATTTCGTTTTCAGTTCGATCAACGATTTTTGAACGTTATACGTTTAATAATTTCCATAGAGTCGCTATAAAACCGTGGCACTCAACGTGTTAATTGAATACATAAAACACATAGCTTTGAACCTTACCTAATCAATTTTCCATGAAACCCCTACAAAAACTCATTATTATAAAATAAAATTACCATCAGATATAAAGTTAGTTTAAGATTTTTTCACCATTCGCCTATTACCTGATACTCTATTACATAGAGCAAAGAATTGATTTTCATTAATATTTCTTCATTTTAAAACATATTTATTCCGCCTGAAAATCTGTTATCATTTTCGCCTTACAACGATGAAGCACGAATCTTGAAATGTTGATTCACGATTAGGGATTGTTAACCGGTTTTCCCGTAACCGGTTTTACAGATAATACCGGGTCATTTTTCATTACCGAATTACCGGTAATTTTACAATAAAAAAACCGGTAATTTTTACACCACAAAACCTTTATGCCGCTTTGGAATATTATCCGAGAATCAAAATAAGATCAAAAAAGTCACAGGAGGGTTGTGTCCGAGACACGACCGCAGTAGGACGTAGGATTCCGATAGGCTATTTGTTGATTTTGGTTATGTTTGAAGAATTACATCGTTAAACTCTTTGATAATGATTTGGTGGCCTCCTGAAAAGGGCCGTTTTGTTTGGTTGTTGGGTATTGTTTGTTCACTCCACCAGTGTTTACCGAGTGATGATGACAGAAGAATGATAAACAGTCGTTGGATGGTGCGTATCAGATAAAAGATACCGAAGTGAAGCGAGATATGATGAAAACCGCCCTCTGTGTCCCTAGACGAGATGCGTCCTATGTTATGTATGGATGAAATAAAGAAAAAAAACTCACCAATTTAATATAAGATAGTTATCAATACCGAATACAATTATCAGTTTTTCTCATCAGTAAAAACATGTTACTTTAATATAGAGAAAACATATTTGAAATGGAAAAGGCAATTTTCTTTTACAATTTTTACTTTATGAGTGTTTATTCAACCCAATGCGAATTTTAATTCAACTAACAACACCTAATACTATATGTAGAGCAATCACTTATTCTAATAATTCTCCATTTTTTCAATTTTTCTCGCCGTATAAACTTTCCTTGGATGAAAATGAACACAACAAAACAGACAGCTTAAACCAAACGACCCGTTCTCGAGCGGGAACACACCATGGTTTTTATTTATGAATATTTAAATAAATCGTTTCATATATCAAGTCATTTTTAACACAACTGCTACCAAATACACTTACACTTGTGCTAAATTTCTCGCACTACATGATCGGTCATTGATATGAAATTTCACGAAGCAACCAACATTAAAGTTCCAAATTTAAATTTTATTTGCTAGAATTAATCATATCACTCACCTTACTTGCAATATAAAAATGTCCCCGACTTGCATATATTTGCAATGCTGATTTCCCCCGGGCACCTTGGTTATGATGTTTCTGTAAGGGAATACATTTCGGTAGGAACAAAAGTTCCCCCTACTTTCATATATTTGCAATGCCGAATTCACCCAGGTAGCTCGGTTTTGATGGCTCTGTTAGGAACCCGCCGCATGTGTTGTCAATTTCGACCAATCAGAAATGGGTATTTCCGTTAGGATAGGGGTTGAGATTTTTCAATTGTTAGATAGTTAGTTTCATGTAATATATTATTTTCTTCAATATAAAGAATTGTTATGGAGTGTCGAAATCGATTGACGCGAAAATTTTATCAATCCATCATGAAATGACTGAGCAATAAGCGTTTGAAATTGGACAATTTTCACGATGTGCTCGATTTTCGATTTTCAATTTGTACCCCAATATGTTCCCGAAAGACGTAATCCTACGTCAAAACACAACTGGCAGTGTTCACGACTTCCGATGAAACAGGAGTCGTCGGTCAACGATTCGATAACACTGAAGAAATTCGATACGCAGTTAAGGAAAACTTCAATTGTATCTTTAGAAACTCATGTTTTCCAAAACTTAAAAGCAGTTTCTTACAGTCCAATATACAGGTTTTCGAAATAATTGGCCAAATGTTTTATAAAATTGTGTTTTTTCATGTTTTTTACTGAAATTAAAACAAGCTGAAAAGTAGAACATTTTGATCGATGCGGGTATAATGGGCATGTAGTGGGGGGAATATGGACAGGTCTACAAGTATGGAAAAGTTCATTCGCTCATTTCTCCACACCTGATTATAAATCACTCTTGTATCTGCTTGGAATAATCATGGCGAAAAGAATGCAGCAAACAATCGTGAGATTGCACGATGAATCATTTTACACTCCCCGACCATCTTCATTGGGGACTGATACAAAACATAACAAAACAAAGAGTGGAAAACAACATTCAATGAATGAATATTCCTTTGGAAGGATCGCACGAAACAAAATAACAAGTGAGTCAAAATAGATTGAATCTGCGTGTATGTATGATTTTATTTTCCCTTGTACTCTTTTTCTTGTCAGCATTCAAGTGCACATGAAATCCACCTTCCCGCTCACCAATAACTTGCGTTAACATGGTCTTTTGCGTTGGCTTAGATCGTTTCATACTAGAAACAAAAAAGTGTCATTGCAATAGTGCACAGGAAACAAATCGATTTCAACTATCTACCTATTACTATCTACCTATTACTGACGTGATCGAGGCTCAATGATTGTTATTTGAGTGAAAAACGAATGATCTAACAAAGATACTCGCTCGCTCAAGCAAATGAGGCAAATGAGGGAATGCAAAAAATTATGAGAATAGAAGAGCGGAATCGAGACAGTATTTTTCCATTCTAATCGAGAATGAACTTTGCGAAGCGGATGTGAATGTTTTCTGTCTCAAATAAAGTGAGGCATAAACGGAGAATAGAAGGGTGAGTTTTATCTGTGAATGAGTGTTGTTGAACGCATTTCGATGCGATTTTGCCCATACCTGCAGGCAGTCTTCCATGTTTCACAAAAAAACACTGCGTCCGGAATAAACATGTTCACGCTGCTGTTCACAGTTTTGTGTTTGAGTACAAACATGATTTTTTCGTACCTATGTGACATGTTTGTATTCGTGGTATGTTTGGACATACGATGTTTAACCCCAATGTTTCACATGATGTTCGAACATGGTGTACAGTTTCTCTTGCATTTTCACCCCAAGAACCGGTAGTGCGTAGAGTAGAAGAAGCGAATCGGACACCACACCACCACCACTCAACGCGTGGTGTGTTGGTATGTTGACATGGAAAAAATGCTTTCCTTTCATGACAATGGGTGCTTCATCAAAAATATTGGGCAAATAAAATAAACCTCTTTTTCTGTTCTGAACAAAATAAACATCGATTGATATGAGAGTTTTTCACATTTGATATCATTTAGTGCACGCATCAATTTATATATTGAATTCATGTAACATTCGCTATTATTAGCTATTTGAACAAGTACTAAAATTGAATTATTCAGCAGTAACATGTTAGGCGTGACGCTAACCACTCGACCACGGGAGCAACAATTTTGGCTGGATCTTTGAATACAAATGGCCAATACTGCTTGTTCGCGACGATCGCGACCCGAGCTATAAAACGAGCGGAGAAGAGGAGAAGAAAGGATGATGCAATCGCATGCACACATAGCATATGTAGTGCAGTGTAAGTGTAGCTTTTAGTTTTTTCCTTCATTCAGTTTGTGATAACATCGAGAAATTAATGGTGTGTTTTAGCCGCTGAAATTTCTCTGCTGGTTCTGCTGTGTGCCGCTGAAGGTTGCATCTAAAACTAATTTTTGGGTATTTATTTTTTTGGTCAGCATTTGTACGACGTCGCCCGTTATGCAGTCGGCTCCCCAGACTTTAATTGCCAACATGCACGCAAAAAAAAAGAAAGCTTATTTCTATTCAGAGAATGTTTTCTTTGAACGAAACCAAGGATTATTTAATCAGACTTGCAAAATGTGCATGAACGATCTACAAACTTTTACTTAGTCGCGGCAATACATACACACACTCTTTACAGATACACGGGCCGAAGGTTGTGCAGTCCACTGATGATTCAACAAGAGCCAAAGGTTGTACCGCTCATGACAACTCTACACGAGCTGATGATTGCGCCGGCTAGTGATCATTCTATCCTGGATTCCTCGAGTCGAAAAAGACGCACCACGCTAGATATGGGGTGCAGACTAGGGGGTCGTTGCTGATTAACGGTCAGCTGCATCCCAATAGGAAGTATCCCGTGTCGGGCACACGTACAGAGCATCGAAGACTGCGACATACCAATTATGAGAACACTTGTAATACTAACCTCGAGTCAACCGCGAGTAATCGGTTACATATTACTAACATAGTTGTAAGCAAACATTGTCAAAATATTGAACTCCCGGTCCCGTTAGGCTGACGCCATATGCGAACAAAATTTCAAGTTCGTTTCTGTGAAAAAGTATTCTACGAAGAAATGTTTTGGGATGAATAATTTCTTTCCGTATATGAAAAGAAACGAAACGAAAGCAATGAATACTGCGACATCGGGTGATATGTTTGTACATGATGTTTTTGAATTATAAACATCGTGTTTGTTTTCACATGTCTATGTTTGTGTATCATTGTTCGTGTTGGGGATAGACACTCAACACTAGCGAGAATCATGTTTGAATTCAAACAAAAACATGGAATTTTCACATCGCGTGGACATGTGTAAGTGTTTTTCGGAAGACTGCCTGTAGGTCTATAGTATACAAAGCGTAGAAGTTTATCGCTCGCGAGAGGTATTATTTCGCTCTCTCTCAGTGTTTTTGCGTCCAGTAACTGAAATAGAACAAAAAGAGAAAGCGATATAAAAAAGAGTTCAATATTATTCCCTTCACTTTCCATCATGCATTGGATGTGATTATGGATATGACTGTCCATTTCAACCCCACCAGTGCAATTATTTCAATAATTTAAATTTACCACTTACGAAAGAATTTACTTGTCCGTACATACCTAATATCGCTTCTCTGTCAACTCACAAACCGAAATATAACCATCAGCGAATTCAATTTTGCAATTAAATCACTCAAAATGCCTAATATCGCAAAAATTACATCCACACGCGGAATCATGTTTGATTTTCGGTTTTTGTTTCCTTATTTCACTTTTGATCAGTATTCATTGTCATAGGGAGATTTGAATATTCTAGAACAGCATGCAGAAGGGGTTCCCATTGACAGAAATTTGATATTCAAAATGCAACTATACAAATCAACCACCTGTCCATCATACCCCCACCAAGCTGCTGTTATTTCCTTCGAAGTTTGCGTTGAACGGGAAGATATACTGTATGAAGTATCTGCCGAAAGATGTCGCTTTTAACAAGAAGTACCGCGCGAAGGAGGATGAACTCTTCTGGCCTGACAAGACATCGGTTCATTATGCCAAAGGATCACTGAAGGAAAAGGGGTGGCTGAAGATGAACGTTTTACCAAAGACCGCCAACGCCAGCAGCAAGCGATAGAATTTTTTTGGGCAACGTCTAAAACGGAGAATCTAAGCCAATAACTCCGTGACCAAAACGGAGAAGCAATAAATCGACAAGATAGAGCTGAAGAACATGCCGATATTCACTTTTTCATCGGCCATGGGTAAAGTTCCGGCCAACAGACGACACAAAAAAAAATAAACAAAACACATTTAACACTTTAAACGCCACAGAAGAAATTACAAAACTTCAATTTTCAATCTCAATATGTAGTATCTTGCTGGAAAAAATGGTCATCAACAATTGGTAAGTTTCCGTTCACTTTTCGTGATTCCTAAAGCACATTTGTTTGAATGTTATTTCCGTCATGCACGATCGGTTGACTGAACTCAGTGGGGCAGTTACTATTTGCAAATTCATCAGAGCGTCCAAATATAACCCCCTATTGTTAGCCATACGTAAATCCTTCACGTGAACCGAAATTACCCAAACAGTGGTTAGCTTTGTACTTGTTGCACATGTGCTGGTGCACCTACTCAGCTGGTGCAATTTTGATATAATTATTTGCAAAGGTTAATTATTATTTGCCTATCGTATCGATGATGGAACGCATGTGGAGTAGTCTGGGGTATGGGTGATTGGATGTGAGAGGGTAGATAAGTCAAGTAGAACTAACACTGATTCGTTATTATGAAAACGGCATGAGTAGTTCAACGATCATTCTGTTCGAAAAAATTACTCCTGGAACTACTATTTTCCACAATGTTTTTTTTCATGTTTTGCGCATTATTTTAATAGTTCATATTTTAAAGCAATGGTGGCTATTTAATAAGTTTGGCTATTTAATAAGTTTTGAATATGACTGCAGTTTCGGCTTCACGATTAGGGGAAGGTGACCTGACCCAGAAAAAAATGCGAGATGTCCGGAATAAAAAAACCCAATCGGAGAATGACTAATCCGAACGGTAAAAGTTCAGGATGAAATTTTTTATTGCAGGAGTTTTATAAGAGTATGTTAAAGAATGGAGCAAAGGTTTTCGATTTTTGATGTTTGATTTAAGGTTACAATAGAATACCAATGAAATGGGAAGCTTTACGAATATCAATAACTAATTTCTCTCAAAGAAGTGCGGCAGACATAGAGTCGCGGATATCACATTCTTCTATAAATTATTGAGCGGACGGATAAGAAGTCCGTGTCTCTACGGACAGAACGTTTCTCTTCTAGAAAATATACCCAGGACGAACCTAAAATTAAAGCCTGTCCACGTTGAATTTCGGACACCAAGATGATGCCAGTAAACCAAAAATTCACGTAATACAACGAAACCGATTGTTTATTTCAGTGAAATAGATTTATATCTAAAACAAGGAAACCTTACTTCGATATTAATTACGTTGTCTGTAAAATTCACGAACTTTCTTAGGAACATCTGCCATTAGGTTCCGTACAGTATCCTCAGATATGCTGGCGGCGGCGCTTTTCCTCTTGAAATCATTGATGCCATTCGCTTTCTTCTTAGTTTCGAATAGTTTTCGCTTAATCAGAGCCCAGTACTTTTTCCACTGGGCGAAGTTCTGGACAGTTCGATGGATTTGCTGTTTTTGGCACATATTTGACCTCATGTGTATTATAACATTCCAGGATGGATTTTGCATAGTGACAAGAGGCCAAATCTGGCCAAAACAACGCTGGAGAGTCGTGGCTTCTTATGAATGGTAGCAACCACTTCTGGAGACATTCCTTCTCGTAGACATCTTTGTTGATAGTGTCGGTAGAGACGAAAGATTTGGATTTTCGGTCACAACTGCTTATGGCCTGCCATACCAAGTACTTTTTGGGGAATTTAGACTGCTTCTTGGTCCGGAAACACTCGGCTACGACATTCCTTCGCATTGCAGTATAAAAAGCGAGACCCGGAAGCTGTTTGAAGTCTTCGAGAACATAAGTTTCATCGTCCATTATGGTGCATGACAATTTCGTTTTTTTTGGATTTTGCTGCCGTTCGCGCAAAATGCGTTTGCGTACCTCCACTTGATTCGACGCCGTTTTAACAATCTGAAGAAGAATGTGAACATGTTGGACATCGAAATAAAGAAGAAGGTTTCAGCTGTCATGTAAGTGAAATATTTCATTGATTAGTGAAATATTTCATAAACTACACTGAAAGAAAAAGTGTCCGAAATTTAACGTGGACAGGCTTTAAATTCATGCGTGAGCTTAACATGCTGCAAGATGATTTCTACAAATATGACACCAGAAGAAAATCGAAGAAGACTAGGATTATTATTAAGAGAACAACTAAATGTACAAGTAGAGATGTGTTTTATTTTTCTGTTTCCATGTTTAGTGCTAAAACACACCTATACTCGCGCATTGGTCTGTCAGACTGATAAATCAATAATTCGTTCGTTCCTCAGAAAATATTAACACTACGACTTTGCGATTCTCTCTAGCTTCGTTGTTCGTCATTCCTCATCGTTTAGCGTATCGCATGTGTTGGTACAAAGGGGACTAGTGCAACTTTTTTAACACTTTCGGTCTGAGACACCGACGCGAGTATAGGAGTAACTTTTTTGGACAAGTGCCTATTTTAATATTCTAGAATATTGTTAAATGAAATGTATAAATTAATGTTAGTGGCGTGGAATATTCATTGAATATAATGCATAATATCATTACCAGACTATTCTTATTTGATTTCAGTCCCTTTTGTAACTGGATTGAACGGATCCATATATTAACTATACGTCGATATATTCGTCGCTAAATTCATACGTTCAAAAGCAAAATATAAATGTTCGACTTTTATTGTTCATTCATTCGCTAAATATAATGGTCATACATATACACACTTGTGAAAGAATTTCACTTGTGGAAGAATTGTAAACAGTAAACTATAAACTTATCAGTGGCTTATGGTAATTTTTAACAGTTACAGTTTCGTAGATATTTTTGTTTCATAATGGACAATACCGACAAGAAAACAAGAGAAGGGAATAAGAAGTTCCTAGAAATCCTTTTATATCATCTTTTTATGCCCCGTCTAAAAAAGGCATTATATCTTAGTTTACCAAGAATACAGAGCCATAGAATATTAGTAATATGCAAACTTTATATTCCAAAACCTTTATCATCTGGTAATTATCTAGAAGGTCGTTGTCAATTCTTCTCTTCGATAAAAGACCCGAAAAACACGCAACAACTGCATGAAGTGTTACAAATATGTTTGTTTAGAGCATGTAATTCTGATTCTTACTCCAATGAAATCACAATCGATTAATGCGTTTTTATGTTATTTTTTAGCTCTTTATACTTCCATGAATTATATACAGTTGCTTACTTTTAATTAATAACAGTGAAAAATTCGAATTTCGATATTTGTGTTGGAGTATCAAAAATTACTCTGTTTTGAGGAGGCTGAATTAGATGACTATTTAAACATAATATAAACGAAGAAAACATATTTTTTTGAGTTTTTTCATTCAATTATACTCTCTTCTTCAAATAAATGCCAATAAAGCCTGAAAAATACACAATGGCAACATTACAGAGAAGTTTTTCGGTCTGTGACACCGTGCGCGAGTATACGTGTTATGATTTTGCACCCGAGTATAGGAGGGTAACATCAAACAAATGTCTTCTAATTATGTGGGAAAGGCACTGTTCAATGCTATGCTATAGGAATATTTTTTTTAGTGGTTTCAATATTTTTTTAGTAGTCTACTATCTAGTTTGTATCTTTAGCGTTAGCGCAAGTACTGCACGAAGCATGCATTGTGCATGTTCTGATTGTGCATCACGAAGCGCATGATTCGGGTGCGATAGATCGTGCCGGCAGCAGAAGAGCAATTGTCTGTTTGCTTCAGCAAACGCACTATTTAAAGGGCACTTTTCTTGTTCTTTCATAGCTTGGGAATAATGATACACGATGCTGCGAATGAGTCACTGGAATGGCACTGGTGTATACAAATTGTAATTCGTCGCTACTTTAGATGCTCGTATTTGACGGCGCGGATAAGGGAGCATATGGTTCTCGTGTCAATGTTCAATAGTTTGTCTGAAAAAATCTTTATTGTCATGTGCTCATAGGGGGTCTCCGTAGCCACATTGGTTGCGCGTTCGCTTAGTAAGCGATCGATCGGGCCCTCATTGACCATCTTTGTGTTGTTACAGAATAACTACGTCCACGCAACAATCATCAGCGATGGAGATCGATCCACGGTCGAAATAAGATCGATTCATCCATACAACTGCTCTGCTCTGCAAGAAACATCGGGCTGCTGTTCTATAAATAACCCAACAATGATCAATATCAACTGTCTGCGCTGTCCGGTCTGCTGAACAATGGAAGAACAGAACGAATACTCTTACGCCTAAATGGCTACTGTGAAATGTAATGTACCATATGCAATGGTATAGAAGGAATACTATAACGCCAAAAAAAAATGGCAAGTGTGTAATGTGCTATTTATAGATATGATAAACATGTGACATGTACACTATTAAAATTCGGCTCTGTTACAGCTGAAATGCTAATGAGCCTGAAATAAACGAATGGGTTAAAAAAAATGCTCATAGGATTCAAACTCTGGAATCGTTTCACTCAGGGAAACACCACTTGGCGCGCTTTGACTTAACGCCGACCATACAATGTTCAACAAATTCAAATTGACAAAATAAGATTGCGATAGATTCCAACACGTGTAATATAGTGTCATCATCACACTTGCCACTGCACTCCCTGTACTTTCCATATACCAAAAGAAATTCATCCTTCGTTACTATACCCTCGTCTCACTATTTACACAAATGCAGTCCAACAGCGGCGTGAAAATATCCACCCCATCAATCAGCGAATTGCATTGCATCAGTTGGAAAAATTCCACCGCTGTGAATGACGGGCACACGGGATCCTGTCAGGCGCCGCTGAACAGCCGTAGGTCTTGTTAGTTTACCAAACATTTCAGGGTGAATAGCAATCACTCATAATACGTTGCAGCGACTGCATTCTTACTCTTTGCTAGCTTTAAACTTGTCTCATATTTGTTTCTGGCAGATTGAGTGAAAATTTATTTCCAATTAAATAAACAATAAAAACCAATAAACTAAGCTATCGCCGGACAAGAGGATTATGCTGGATTCATCTCTGCATGACTTACAAGTTTGACCTTTCTGTCGCACGAGTACCAAGTCCGCGGCGTTTGGGATCGATCGTTGCCTGTCGCTGCGATAGGGACACCCCACGATCAAGTGGATTGGCACGACCAATCGTATGTTTAGAATAGATTGTTTTGTCAGAGGGTATTGAGGTGGACTAGAACTGTAACAAGAGATAATGTCAAACACTCTCGGAAGCTGTTCGGAGATGGGATCGAGATGATAGGTAGCTTTCGCTGCCAGTTGTCTTCGGTAGGCTAACTCGATCGGTGGTTGACCGGATGTCGGATGAGGAGTTCCTCAGGATATTCGGCACTATATGAAGGCTCCTCTTCGGTGAGTTTTCAGTTTGAACCGGTAGTAAATATATGTACAGGATTTTGGAAGGGCTGATAAGAACGTAAATTTAGTTGAAGGATATTGAGTGACTCAGTGCAAAACAAGTTTAATATATTGACAAACAATTGAAATGGATTTTCCATCTGAATAGTAACAACATGTACGGGAGCATTATTCCAAACGTCGAGAGTTGAATAATGTATGTGAATATTTGTTATAATAAGTGTCAGTGTGTACAACAGTGGTGAGATTTAGTTATGGTGAAAATGTTCTGAGGTTCTTGTTATAAGTCCCTCAAAAAGGTTTTTGCTTCTCCATAGAACCCTTCCTTTCAGATTTCCCCAGTGGTAGTAATGACAACAGTGCATTTACCGTTAATATACGAATAAATTGGGCTCATTGATTAATTATTTACGTTGCGCTTCTAGAATTCTCGATACTTTTCAGATAATGAAAAAACCGCAGTTTTCTTGGGTTTCAGGTGTTAACTTAATGGTTGGATTTTTTTTCTTCGCCGATAGATAATGATGTATTGAAAGATATTTGCATTTTAGCTGCTCTGTGTTTTCAATTAAAATTTTGAATGCATGGCTACTGTAAATCAGCATAGATGTTTGAATACTTCTCTTTAGCAATGAGCATTCTGATTGCACAACTGCATTTGAAGGGCAGATCCAAGCCTGCCGTTAGCAATGGAACAGATGTATATTTTTGGAACAGTGGAACAGATTATATTTTTACCATTTGCTTTTGAGTACAAAATCTATCCGATGGTGCAGGTTTACCATAAACTTCCAAAAGCTTTCGATGCGCTTCGTCTGCACTTCTCTTCCAATGGAAACAGAAAGCACAAACATGTAAATAAGCAACATTAGCTACTTAACATTTTCAATGCAGTTAAAATTGAACTTGTTGTGTAATACTCAAACTTGTGACTTGTGAGCAATATTTGATTAACAGATGTCCCTACTTCGCGATTCAGCAAAAATCAGCAGTCGCTGTCAACAGCTTGAGCCATCTTACGAAAACGGTCGGCCGAACCGTGTGCTATGATAATCACTTCATTCGGAAGATAAAATGTCTAAAAGCTATATGTCTGTTAATTATTGACCCGAAAACTTGTTTCAATAGCTTAAAAATTGCATCGAAACAGGCGATTGGAATCATACAAATCTGCATTAAAACTGATGTCCGGCAATCCATTTAGATGTGATTGTGGAGCGACAGGGTAATGACCACGCTCGCTCGCTTGAACACCATGCTTTTCTCTCCCAATCTCGTTTCTATTCGGACGCCGGACCTGCTTTTTCCGAGTAGGAGTCGATTTCTCCTTTGAGAGTTAAATATTCTTCTCCGGTGATAGCCTTTTATTCGAAAGGAAAAATGTTTAAGCGTCTTGAGAGAATGATTGACCCAAAAACATGTTCCAATAGCTTAAAAATTGCTTTGGAAGCAGGCTACTGAAATCCTACATATCCGAATATAAACTAGTGCCCGGCCGGAATTCCATTTGACCCATTCCATGTGGCTATGCATCGAAAAACCAAACATCCAATCAAGTTTTAGGTGAAACTTTCAAACGATATTTGAAAAAGCACTAGTTATAATATGAATTTTTTTAAATGAATTCAATTTTTATGCACCATCCTTTGAGAAGGGCGTATTTAAAAAACTACATGATTATATTTGAAATATATTAAATTTTCACTATTTTCACGTTTCTTGAAACCAGCGTTTCATAAACAGGTACTTTGAAGCGTGGTCTCGTCACAAAATAGAGCTTTTTTTTTAGTTTATCAAATAAACATAAGTTCAAACATTTTTACACTCGCATATCTCTTAACAAAAAATGATGATCAACAGCCCACAATATTTGGTTAAGTTCTGTCCACAAATAGAGGAGTATCGTATGTCTCAAGAAGTTCCTGTCACGTCACGAAAATTATACGATCCATCCAGCGTAGCGTCACAAATTTTCGATTCACTACAAACACTTTTTTTTGCATGTTCATGTATAAATCGCACAGAATAAAACGATGTTTGTGTAACATAAAATAAAATAATCATACAAGAACCATCAGTTGGATTCAGTTGAATTCTTTAGTGACGTGACAACACCTGAGGATGGGTTTAGACTAGTGATATATTCATGTGAAGAAATATGATAAGATTTATAGAAATCGCATCAACCGTTTACACTAGCGTGAACTTCTATAATGAATATCTTCATATTTTCGGTGAATTTATTTACCTGAAGTAGAACTGCATCCAACTTTAGTGATTTCTCACCAGTGAGAAATTCACAAGCGTTTACATATGCTTAATTTATTCAAGTTATATATTCCTCGAATAAGTGTATCATATTTATTCTCACCCGTTTACACCTATTTTCAGGTGAATAAATCCATCTATAGCTATAGATCTCCCTAGTGTAAACCCGCCATGACTTTGGGTTTCGTTCGGACTCTTGAACATTAATGATTAATTTAATTAATTTCAGTTTCGTAGATTCCAGAATATAGAATATAATTTGGTGTCGACTTCGGTTTGCGGAACATAATAAATGACAAAAAAATGGAAGATCCATAAGATGTGGGTTTTTTTTTCTCTTTTATAGTGAATTTCAACACATTTCGGCTGGTTCGTCACTTCTATAAGATATGGGTGTGGGGAACAGGTGCCTTACCATAAGTAATTAAAATTGCCTTGTTTTGTAATATTTCTCAATCTAAAAGAACATTGAACTCATTTTTCATACAGCCAAAAAATAATTCTTTGTTTTTAAATCAATGAAAATGGTTGGTCCTTCAGAAGGGGAAGGCGAAATCTCTCAGTGAGAAATATTCAAGATAGAACTTACATAACAATAGTTTCTAGCATGCTACAATACGGTGAAATGCATATTGAATACACTTCATTGATTTTGTGACGTGACAACGCTTTGAGGAGACTATATTCGCACAGAGCGTGTTATCATGCTGATCTTTGCCAGAAACCACAAAAGTCAGGTGGTGTCACGTCACAGAAGTATTGGACTGGCAACACGCGAATTCAACTATAAAATATTCTCCAACTAATGATTCATGTAGGAAATTTTCTCAATTTTACTTTGTAATCGTTTGCTTTCCAGAAATCATGTGGGTTATACATGAAAACTAAAAAAACTGTTTTAGTGAGTCAAAACGTTGCCACGTCACGTTAGAATGAATCATTTAATTGTGATTGGAAAATGGTCTCGCTCGCTCGTCTAAGCACTATGCTCTTCTCCCCAATGCCATTTCTTTTCTGCCGACGGAGGGAACGGATTTAACGAAAAGTATCGATGATAATTCGATACAGATTGATGCAGAAGTGGTATGATGATCACTTCATTTGAAAGATAAAATGTCCAAGAGTTATATGATTATTACTTATTCATCCAAAAACATGTTTTAATAGCTCAAAATCTGCTATTGCTATTGAGCTATTGAAATCATAATGATTTAACTCATTGACGATGCTTGCATTTATGCTGCGTAAATTCTGCATTCGACTATCCATGTATGATAGAGAACCGAACAAAAACTTACACCTTAAAAACCATAAACTTTGAAGTTTTTCACTTCTAAAATGTTACTCAAATCCACTAATTTGGAAGTTTCACAACTGTATTCTGTAGAACATTTCCTTATCTTTCAATCTTTCAAATGGAAGGAAGCAACAGAATTGTCCTAAGCAGCGTAATTTGAACTAGGCAAGCAGGGCCCGAAGGAACGAAAAAGTTCAATAACTCTGTCATTGTTAGAATTCGAACATATGCGTAGGAGGATTTTTATCATCAAATATGATCCTCTATCACCTTCTGAAAGAATTCGGATTTTTTATATGAGAAACGTATTCAAGACTTTAAGGGGATGAATCAAAAATTCAATTCTTCGTTTATAATCAAAAAACGAAAAAAAAACAAATAAAAAATTTTTTTCTTTACTCGATTATATACAGCATTCGATGATATACAGTGAAAAGAAATAGAAGACTATATATTTAATCGAGTCCGCGCTGTAGTTGCAACGAATCTCATAATATTGCCATAATCAGTGCACCATTAGTGTTCAATAAATGCACCGCAGATAAATGACCACTGATTATAGCAACCGCTCCAAAACCCCCGAGAACAACATTTCACTCTCGAGAATCTCTCCGTCCGTTTGACCGCTAATGACCATATGGAGAAGACACATTCGGCGAGAGCACATATATTTTTTTCCGCGCTTTTTCTGTTGATTTGATCTACTCGCACAACCGCCCCGGATTATCTCTCCCTCTACTACTGGTCACCACCTCACGGGCAGACAATAGTAAGTAAAACACGCCAGAAGTTTGGGATTCAGTCCTGTAGTTAGTCTCTGGCAGGAAGCACGTGTTCACGGTTGTGTATTGGTTCTGCAAAAGGTTTTTGGGAGAATTTAATCGAGTGGTGGTGCAGATTTTTATGGCATTGAATGGGAGCAAGTGTTTTTGCTGCTGAGCTCTTGTTGATTCAGCTCGGGAGAACGTTATGAGCAATTGATAACAGAGCTTTAGAATACAGCGCGAATCGCAATTGTTTGACGAACGGAAAAAGTGAATATAAAAACGATAATCAATTAGCAGATCGCATTATAAAATTTCGTGGACAAAAACAGCAAAAATGGATTTCAGCAGGTAATTTTTATCTCGGAAAAACAAGAACTGATACAGTATAATCGAAAATATATGATGCATTCAATTTAACAATTTTGCAGTACAAATTATGAAAAGTACAAACATTAGTGGTTTGCTTCTGCGTTTATACTACGTTAATAAATACAAATTCCACTTTGTGAGCCACAGCTTGGTATATCGATGCATAATATTTTCCGGTTTATTTGAAAGGTTGAAAAATGTGTTTCTTCCTGAAATCATCTAGTATGATAATAGTACATTACCATATAGCTTGTATTCTAGATTTGAATTTGAATATTTTAACTCCATTTTGCATCCGTTTCGGGAACTCTGTAGCCAATTGATTACGACTGAATTAAATTATAGAAACAATTAATAATGTTACGGTGATCAAATGCACCACTATTATTAAATTATGAACGATCGACTGCGAGAAGTCTCGAGTTGTTATTCGATGGGTTGCATCAATGTATGTTTTTCTCTTGCCTTTAGAGGTGCGCTCAGCCACAATGTGGTATGCGTCGAATGCATTTGAAAACCAAAATTACCGGAATTGAATATGCATTTTCCGTCGATCCCATGCATCATTCATAATTGTTCTCTTGCCAGAACAAATATTTTGGTTTTAATCTGGCAGAAAAACCAAAGTTCCACTTTGTCGTAAAATAAAAATCTCCTTTGGGAAGTAGTGAAAAGACATACACATGACGGATTTCGCGCCAACTCGATCAGATGTTAGCATTACCTCACAAAATTGTATGAAACTTTCTGGGCGTGAAGACCTTACCTAATTGAGCAACTTGAGATACTTAGTTTTCCGAAAATTTATCTAGACTAACATATGGAAAGGGCTAAATATATTTTACCATTTTTTACTCGAAAATGGTCCTACAAAAAAGTGATCTATGAAAGAGTTTTAGGAAAATAATTGAATTTTTAGAAAAAAATACTGAAAATATTTTTTGAAATTCTACACTGAAAAAATTGATTTAAAAAAATTAAAGTCGATTTTCTCAAAATGGTCATCTCAGATTTTGATAAAATGGTGGATAAATTGTAAATAAATATGTGCCCTACAACCCTTCCATACATCGAAACTTGTGCATATTTAAGACAAAAAAGTTTTTCAACAAAAACTTTTTCAATATTTTCCTATTTTTTTATTTTTATCTAACATTTTGAAAATTTTTGGGATCATGTGCTGAATTCGAAAACCCTTTAGCTGCGATTTTATTTTCATCTACGGGAATAAAGCAATGACATTTTTGTGTTCTCGATATTGTTTTCACGTGATTGAATAGATCCTCAAGCTCACTCGCCTTTCTTTTGTATGCTGTTCTTTAGATAAGTAACAGAAATTCTATTTCGTGATACATTTGTCATTTTGTTTAACTGCCCAACCATAAATCTCTAGTGCTGTTTGGATTGTGTTTCCGTAATCTTGGGCAAGGCATGCTCTCTTTGCCATTTGTTGTAGAGTCCTTCCTATTGCATCACAGGGTCCTCTACTGGGAAGATGGCAAAGAAATGCTTCTAGTCCGTAAACTTTTTTGAAATTACACATACTGGCGAAATTCTTTATGTTTTTGTAGTGTGCTGCTACTCCACCGGACATGAAAGTTAATTTTTCTGACAAATTCTATCAATTTTTCTCTAAACAACTGCACTGCCACAGAGTCGTATGTTAAATTTCTGAAATAACTATAAAGCTTACGATTTCTAGTTTACTATCTTTTTTGTAGTATATTTCAAATGGACGAATAGTTGCTTGCGAGTTATTCCAGTGATAACACTGTGCCACATTTTGAATTATTGATGAATAATTCTATGAAAAATCACAAATTACTATTATTTCTCCTTGCGTCAAAGATTCATTTTTATTTCGCAAAAAAAAAACAGATTGCTGTTTGTAAATAAAGTCATGCTCTATGAGTTTGTCCACTTTATCAACGAAATACGGCACAAATTCATCGATTGGTTTCAAAATCGTTTCCAAATTACAACGGTCTGTGGTCAGCCATTGTTGAAAAACGATTTCTTCTTTTCCGCTTTCCTCTAATAGAAAAGTTACTTCTTCATGAATTGATGTTTCGGAAACACAATCCTTACAAGTACGAAGATGGCAATCTGTGGCGTTTTGGAACACTACATAGCATTTTCTCATGACTACTGTATGCGAAATCGTTCTTAAACTGTTATTCATTAATTTTACATTTTCATGAATGGTACATACACAAACATTGTGGGTTCTTGTACTATCAAGTAATATACAGTGATTTGCTCTCAACTGGTCTAACTTACGGTTACACTTGGGGTTGGTAATACCAGCACTGCATTCGTAATACTAGCAAATCCAGGAGATCACGGCTTGACTTATGTTGCTAAACAATGTCACACTTTTCTTCGTTGAATTCTGATGATTACGCAGAAACAAAATAATTCTATTTCTTTTCCGCCACTTTACATTCGCTGCCGGTCACGACTGGTAATTTTTCACACAATTGCAGAGCCATTTTATTCATCTTTTAGGTATCTATACAATCCATTTCTTATTATCATATCTATACAGTGACTCTTAATAGATACCTAAATCTACAACAACTATTCGATACCTGACCGACCGATCAAGACATTTTTGGCAGATGGCTATTGTTTTAGAGCAGTTGTTGCTCTCTGAATTGAAACATACATTGATTTTTGCAAATCTTGCAAAATCTTGAACAAGTTTTTGTTAGAACAAATGTTGCTTAAAAAATGATGCCTTAAGTATGCACAAGTTGCGATGTATGGAAGCGTTGTAGGGCACATATTTATCTACAATTTATCCACCACTTCATCGAAATCTGAGATGACCACTTTGAGAAAATCAACTTTTAGTTTTTGAAATCGATTTTTTTAGTGTGTTTGAAAAAAAAAAATTTCAGTATTTTTTTTCTAAAATTTAAATTATATTCCTAAAACTCTTCCATAGATCACTTTTTTGTAGGACTTTTCGAGTAAAAAAATATGAAAAAGTGGTCAAAAATATTTGCCCCTTCCCATTTGTTAGTCTAGATAAATTTTCGGAAAACTAAGTATGCCAAGCAGCTTAATTAGATAAGGTCTTCACGCCCAGAAAGTTTCATTAGGTTCTGAGAGGGTCATTCCAATTCCATAGACGAGCTGGAGCGAAATCTATCACAGAGTAAATCAACTTAATCAAAACAATCTCACAGAACCGAAATACAGAGTGGTCGCGCTAAAAAAATAATTGAATAAATGAAACCTTCGACAAAATAGGACACGAAAATCTTATTAGAATCAAATTATGTATTTTATTCTTCAATATGTTTGGTATACGGGTCTTTTATTGAGGACTGGTCAACGTTTTTCTAAAAAGCACTGCTTTTTTTTAGATATTGAGTTCAAATTTATTCGGATTGTAGTTCAACTTTTACATTTTACAATGGAATTCGATTTCTGTCATATGACCACCACGAGTCCGTTTACTGAATTATTTCATTTGCGCGACCGATGCGTGTGCGCAAAAAAAAAATTCTGAAATAGTCTTTCAACATGTCGCGATAGCGCTCTTCATTGACGATAACATGACGGTCGCTCTCATCGACGAAGAAATACGGCACGAAAACTACATCAAAAAGTATTTTTTTCGGATGCAGTTGTAGGATTTGTTGAAACAGTCCCAAAGAGGTGACGTTAGCTTCGCGTGTAAGATGCGATTCAGTTTCGTCTCTATGGTTTCGGCTATGGCTATGGCTCTCCCATATCCCAATAAGATTTTCCTTCGGAATGTTTCCGTTGCAAGGACTCGTAATTAGTCTGACATAAGCTGCGGACCCAAAAAGGTTGGAATTAGGTCATTTGGATTTTATCCTAAGCAGTTGAATCATAAATCCAGCGTTTAACCGTCTGAGTGCGGAACAAAATATGCCAAAATGCGAATGAGTTTGGGTATTTTTATAAAAGCTTTGGCTTTTCAAGTGCCATTTTTTGAATCCATCGAAAAATGGAGCAACAATAAGCGATAGATTCTAGACTTTATCGATCTGTACTCCCAATATGTTCTCGAAAGACAAAATCCTGTGTTAAAAGGTGCTCCCCACAGTGACAAGAACTTATTCATGCAATAACAAGCAAAATTACCTGGCATGTACAAGAGAGGCCAGAACAATTTTTTGTTATTTATTCAAACGGTTTTAGAAGTCTAACGCACTGCTTTATATAGTTGTGTTGTTAAATAAGTGATTGTGTAGCCGTAGTTTGTAGTAAAGTAATTGTATCCTCAATTCTAGGTTTCTCAATCTTGAATAAAAATAATTGATTGATTGAAATCTGCCAATTGAAATTCGTAGTACTTACTGTTACTCGATCAGTATTAAAATTATTAAAATATATATAAATATATATATTATATATAAATAAAAGAATCTCTTCATTTTAATGAAAAATTCTCGTCAAACAAGAATCTGCTCGAGATTTTTTGCAGAAACTTGATACTCTATTAATCGATATTCATTCTAAACTTTTAATCATGATTCATTATTTAAAAAAAAAAATTAATCATGATTCATTATTTTTATGTAAAAATGTGTTCATTTCTGCCTATTATGTAATCATTTATTTATTTCATGAACACATGCAGTTTCTCCCAGTTTCGTGTTCGCAATTAAAGAACCGGATATTCGACCATCCGGCCTCGAAGCTTGGCGGACATCCGGTATCCGTCCAAAACATTATCTGTTTTATCACTAGTTGAAGAACCATTATTTTTGTGTGTAACAAATTGGAGTTTTTCGTTTTCCAGGGTCACAAAATGCTCCCCAGACCATGATATATCTTCCCACAAAATTCGCTTTAAAGAAAAACTTGAGATCTTCATGAGGCATGTTCCGGCGTGCGAATTCTAACCTTACTTCTTTGTGCGAAGGAAGTAAACGTGGTGCATTGACCTTTTTTGATCGTAAAATGTTTTGGGAACGTTCACTGCCAAACTGTCGGAAGTGAAGCATACTACTTAAGTTCAGTTCGAATTTTCCAGCAACTCATCGTTGTATTCGATGTTTTTTGACAATATGGCGCTCATCATCATCCCCATCCTGTCTTCCCAAAGACCCTAATTTTTCCTTGTTTTGCTCACCTAGCTTTTTCTGCTTACCCATATTAGCAAAATACTGCGAACTGATTGATAATAGTGATATAAATAATGGATCATGATAAGTGGGCAACATGATGGCTAGTAATCGTTCGATTAATCGATTAATCGAATACTTCCTACAGAAATCGATTATTAATCGAACGAATAACAAAAAATATTGTAGAAACTTGTTGATGATTGAAAGAACGTCCAATTTATATCGATATCGTATTCCCATTATCAAGTAGAGCCATAATCCTGTCAGTGAAATCGCGACTGCTCTCAGCAGAGAAATTTGGAGCGAAGAAAAGAGGTAAGTGGTGTAGTTCGATGTCCCCCTTCACTCTCACCAAGTTTCAAGGTCCCATCAATACTTGTTTGGTTTCCTATCAACGATAAAGTTCGGTCTGTACGGGAAGCTTGTGGCAACTGTCACGTTGTTTAGGTGTGGGAAAACGGCAAAACAGATCTACGAGCTGCTCAAGTCGTTTACTATCAATGAACGATTCGTGTTCCATACACTACAACAGTACAGAGAAACAGCTGATGTGGACGATAGACCCAAATAGGGACGTCTGAGGTCGGTACGGCTGTCCAATGTTATCTATGTTGTTCATGAACGCGTTCAACGTAATTGTGTTTGGAAACAAAAGCGTTAATTAGTCGAAATGAATTGGATAAATTAATTGGTGCGTACATCGATGTGTGAGTCATTCATTGACGCCCATATTGAAGCGAATGGTTTTGGAACGATTCAAAAAACTTCTAGAACGTTTAAAAAAAGATCAGATTATTCACTTTAGGCCAAGTTGAAGTAGCGTGCCTGTGGACGTTCTAATTGGAATGCCAATCGTTAAAGAATTCTATTGAGAAATTGCAGCGATTGACGATTGACCTTGGCGTTTTCGACTCTGCGTGATGGAGAGGTCAAAGGTCGCATAATTTTGACAAAAATGTTAATTCTGAATATAAAAGTAATAAAATTTCAATAAAAGTTTTGGGTTTTTATCTGATTCTGTTCTCGAGTTATGAGTTTTTCAGGTATAGAACTGAATGCTTTTGAATTTAAAATAAAAAGTGAGCCAGAAAAACTACCAGACAAATACGTATATTTCACATTTCATTATGAAAAGTAGTACGAAAAAAATCGTTGCGGCCCGCGGTTGTAATTAAATTCTAATGCGGCCCCTGCCATGGGTCTACCCGGCCACCACTGGTCTAGACAGTGCCAAATTACTTGCGCCATTACAAGCTAAGTCAAAGTAGTTTAGAGCCTTCATTTAATAATAAACACTAAACTTGTCACAACGGCGTCAAATAACTCCTATTGTCATTTGCCTCTACTACTTCTCTTGAAAAAAAAACGTCAGTGTATTTTGCAATATTTACCTTTTACCAAATTGTTCCAATATATTTTTCGCTAAACATAGTAATACATATGACATTTTAAAGACGGGTCATTTGACCCACTGTGGTCCATCAAATGTGATTCAACAGAGACTGTTTCATACTAATGAGCAGATGTATAAATTTACGCTCATTCACGATAATATGTTGCATCTCCCTAATCTGCAAGCGGATGGGTTATCAACACGTGGCACTCATCATCCGCTGATAATTGATAACCCATTTGTTTAATCCTCGCGACCGGCTCAGCACTGAGCTGGTTCAACTCATTAAAATGCCATAACTACATTGGGCATCATCCCAACTGTTGTTATCTTTTATGTTTTTCATATAATGAGCGCCCATTTTATCACCCACTATTTCCTCCCATTGAAACTGTATCTGCTCGAACGATTGTAGCGAGTGTAAACAATCTTTGAGAGTTTTTTTTGCACCTCTGGGATCCATTGTGACCCTCCACATGCTGCGTGTATGTGAACCTGTGGCTGTTGATCGATTATCGTCGTTCGGGTGTCAACCGATCCACCCGTCACGATTAGAAAATTGCTCGAACTTGCTGGCCGGAGCTGTAATTTCCGCATTCTGTTTACCTCCCCCGGCTAGCCACTATTTGCGTAGCTGCACGCCTTTATTGGTGTTGCACTTAATTTGCCACAGGTGACGAAGTCGTTCATAAAAAAAAAAAAAAAACTAAGCGAGGGAAGCGACAGAATGCTCACGTGGACGTGACCACATTATCTGGCATCAGAATTCCGACCAGCAAACTGATGTCTTGCATGAAGCATATGTAAATGCAGTATGCATAAACAGTTCTGGACACACGAGTGCACGAGTGTCGAGAAATGAGCTGTTTCCGTTACTATTTTCACTTTAT
Source organism: Toxorhynchites rutilus septentrionalis (assembly GCF_029784135.1). Lineage (NCBI taxonomy): Eukaryota > Metazoa > Arthropoda > Insecta > Diptera > Culicidae > Toxorhynchites > Toxorhynchites rutilus. The sequence goes on along the minus strand of NC_073744.1, from coordinate 32,560,930 downwards.
CACATCACACATCTTCTAAGTGCATATCGAAGTGACGTTGCACTTGGACAACATTTGCTGTCCGGTAGGAAGTGGAAAATTTCGCTCATTCAAGGCCGCGCTTGGCGCCGCCATCAGCTTGAGTGCGTTGACGTTGACGCGTGCCCGACAGGTACTTAACTAGGCGAACAGCAGGAGTTCTAGCGGATTTCCACTTTCGGTGTGATGACTCCGTGCGACCAAAAGTAACCGTCACCGGTAGCCGGTGGTGGTATGCTAATGGTATCGTGTAACTCATTGAACACCCCGCTCACGTTCTCGCGCTTTGGGAAGTGCGTGTTCGACATTGACTTTGCTTATAAACAAACCGTTTGACCGCCACATGAGACAGGAACGAATTTGATTTAGAGATCGACGTGGCGTTCAAACTGGACTTGTGGCGGCGGTATTGCAAATACCACCGGAAGAGTGATGGAGATGCTGGAAGGAAGGATGGTCGATTAAAATGTTAGGAAAATTACATTTCATACTGGGAATTCGTCTTGGTTTGGGTTCAGTCTTCCTTCAATCAGTGACCGGTGAAGAGTTTTTGTTCAGAGTCAAGAAGTGATCAAGTCAAAGGGCTTGCCTGTTAAATGTTGGTGAGCGTGTTAACTTAAGATGTAGTGCTATTAAAATCTGTTTTATAATTTATGAAAAATGGAAGAAAATACATATTGATGATTTCGATTAACGTTAGTGAATTCTTTCGGAGGGTGCAATTTACGGGGTGCATGAAGCAGGATATTTCTCGGCATAGAAATAACGTACATGTAAGGAAAGGATGTCATTTTGTAGTTTTTTTTAATGAACTTCAAGTGTACAATACAATTCGTCAACCCGTATGTTGATGATTTGGCAAATGATCTGTAGTTGTGGAGAGAAGACAAAGATTTTCATCACTGAGGCAACAATGAATGGAAAAGTTTACAATAAAGAGTGTCTTCAAAACCATCATCCATCCAATTGTCCGGATTTTCTTCCCACCGAGATATATTGGGCAATTATCAAAGGCAAGCTGACGAAATGCGACAAAACCATAAAAAACCAGCTCAAATTGAAAAGCAAATACGGTTACCAGCAGAGCTATGCAGAACTATGAAGGGTGGTATCACAATAAAAGTTCGAAAATTAATCTAAACAACGGACGAATAGTTTTCATGTATTTTCCCCTTCAAGTTCATTTAAAAACCTACAAAATGACATCGTTCCCTTTTTTGTACGTTATTTCTGTGCTGAGAAATGTCCGACTTTATGCGACCCAATTATAACTTAAACAGGATTTAAAGATCCCAGTCTGGATGGTCGAAAAATCGTTTTTTTTTGCATCTTTGGGAAGCTTATGCCCTCAGAAATGTTGCCTTAAAAGGATTTTTCGGCGTCCTGATTTATTTTTCTTATTCTAGCATTTGTTCTGATTATTATAGAAATTTTTTTTGAGTAAAAACTTTCAGACGTAGGATTACGTCTTTCGGTAACATATTGGGGTACAAATTGAAAAACCAAAAAACTGTTTTTGCCCAAAGCGCCCAAAGCGCTCGTTGTACAGTCATTTGCTGATGGATTTACGAGATATCTGCATCCATCGATTCAGGCACTCCCTGATAATTGTAATGCCCCGCTGCTCGGGATCACTCAGGGTCGTTATAAGATGCTCAACCTCACCCTCAACCAGAACCTGGCAACTCACAATTTTCCGGGAGTCAATCTATTTCCGTTTACCCTGAATGGAGCCATTCACGTCACTCGTGGGGAGCCTATCTAACAATCGTCCTCAAGGCTCCTGTGGCGAAATCTTCTTTTTGGCCGACTACGGGCGAGGGGTGACGGCTACCTTTCCAAGCCCGGAATAACGGACAAAAGAAAACGGGAATGTTCAGGGCTGTTTGTTCACAAGGGAATAACAAATAAGGTAACGGGTAACATATTTTATATTTCGGGGGTGGGGTTTTACAGCACACGGTACTTGCGATCTGGTCTGGCTTAACTCCGGATTTCCGAGTGGGTGGCAAACTCGGTTTTATCGACAGCTCGCTTTTGATTCCTGGCTGTATGTTATTGGTCGTCCCTTCTGCAGGGCCTCTCTCTGCTGTGGCCTTTTTCGTCTCCCGGTGTCTTGGAAAATAAATATACAAAGAAAAGGCCCACTGGTCGGGCCTGACCAGCCGGCGTTAGTAGTTAGTCATTCATTTTTAAATTACCTTTTCTTTTTGTGTTTTTTTTTATATTTACGATGTTCACAATTTGAACGACGTGAACTATCAACAAAACCTATTAAACAAACAACACTTAACATTACTATGACTACATTTATCTACATATTTGAATTAAGGACATTTACTTTACACGACGCGCACTTCTACTCCCGGAGACGGTTACCAACAGAAAGAAAGACCACATATAATGGACAAATGTGAACAATGCCTCAGATGAGTTGATGCGCAACTTATACCGACCCTGTCAATTGACAGATGGCCGATTTTGTTGTCTGCGGTTTAGCTTTTCAGTGATGGCAGCGTCATCGCTTCAGGCAGTTATGAACGACAGCTACATAATTCAATACAATGAAGAAAAATATATATTTTATGACATCGAACCTTCAAACAATTCAAAAATTCAAAAAAACAGATTTTGTCCGTGTGTTAAATTTCTTACATTCGAACAAAGCAACTTTAAGGTACATGACGACTTTTACGCCGCAGTATCGCTTGGAGCGTTTTTTGAATTTTAATTCATGATAGTACGCAATCTAGATTAAAAAAAACTATGTATAAGCATTATAAAACATACGAAGGTCTTGCAAATGTAAATGTAGTATTTGTAGTGAATAAATGAGTATTTTTTCATGCTAAATTTCTACAACGAATATTTTCGATGGTACAGATTTTTGAACGAAAAAGTACAGATGAGAAAGATTTTTAACCCCTCTGGGACTGATTAAAATGTGGCAACACTGGTGGTCACTATCATCTCGTTCTTCGGAGGATGGTTGCCAGAAGTTTTTAGCTTCTACTATACATCCTTATTTCGCTCTCGATAACGTCATGATTGGTGATCTTCTGTGCATTTCCCGCACGATGAGCGATCTATCTTGAATCGAGCAGCATATTAAAGTCTGTTTCAGTTATAATTTGGTGGCATAAAATAGGACATTTTTCAGCATAGAAATAACGTATGAAAAGCAAAGGATGTCTTTTTGTAGGTATTTTGATGAACTTTAGGGGAAAAATACATGAAAATTATTCGTAAGCAGTTCGCATCATTTTCTGCACAGTACTGTTGATAACCGTACATACTTGCTATCTTGTTCTACCACTTTTCCAATCGAGCTGGTAAAAAGCCAAGTGTAAAGGAGGTGTTGTGGGTAGGTTCAAATTTGTTAACGCATATAAATTTGCCCGTCAGTTGATGATTTTGCAAGGGATCTGTAGTTGTGGAGAGGAGACAAAGATTTTCATCACTGTGGCAATAATGAATGGAAAAGTTTACAAGGTTCATTTGGCTTGTTTTCGGGTGTTTTACCAAATTTACCTACTTTCTAGTTGAATTTCTGCTATTTTTTACTTATACAATAAGTATCTTTGAGAGCTGGAACCGACACTGATATTATGCAATGTGCTCTTGATGCGGGCTGAATGGAAAGCTCAGCAGCCACAATTCGGGGCTCAGCGTGTTAAATTCCCATAAAATGACAACATTCCCTTTTTGTACGTTATTTCTATGCTGAGAAATGTCTTACTTTATGCGGCCAAATTATAACTGAAACTGGCTCTAGATTCTCAGAAGGTCTTTAAGCGTCAATTGACTCGCTCTTCTACAAATTTTTCGACACAACTCAAAAGTGTTATCGGTCGAAAATTATCTAGCAGATGTTCATTTTTGTTTGGTTTCTAGAGTGAAACTAACAAACCTTCTTTTCAGCAATTGGTAATGTTTCCGCATTAATTAGCACATTGTATTGATATACGATTTCAACCCTACTGATTATCCGTCACAAAAAATCCAATAAATTCTTAATCAGTAAAGATGGCACTATGATATGAACCTCGAACATGCCGAAAAAATGTTTTCATACAAAATGGTGGCCATTTAAAAATTGAAAATTGAGTTTCATCACGTTTTTCATAACATTTTTTTCAAAATACAGGGTCTTTCAGATTAAACGCTCACGCGACAAATTTTAATAACTTCTACAAAAGTGAACAGGTTTTTATTTTAAAAAAGGCGAAAATAAAGCTTATTTTAGGACATTTTCGATGTGACCACCCCTTTTTTCGATGACGCGTTGAAAATCTAATATTGAAAAATCTGTTGAAAATCCACGTTATTTCCTCTTTAAGTTCGTCCAAATTTTGTGGCTTATTAACATAGCAACGGTCCTTCACGTATTCCCAGAGGAAGTAAGTGACGACGAAAAATGTTGAAAATCTTACCATCGGAGGACAAAGTTTCAGTTTCGGTTGCTCGAGTAAAACGATTTACTAAAAATAAACGTTCTTGTAAATTGTACATCTTGACACTAAAAACCATCCGATCAGACTGAACGAGTAGCCGAATGTTATAGTCCCGAAGTGGGGAATGCAGTGTTACCATCGACGGAGCAAAAAAAAATTAAAAGGAGCTATTCGATATTTTGCGTGAGCGTTTAATCTAAAAGACTCTGAAGTAAACAAAAAAAAAAAATTTTCATAGGTTCATGTGATAAAGAGATGTAGAAAGATATATAGATAAATCGGTTCAGTTGAACTTGAGATATCGTTTATGCCAGGGGATTTGGAGTAAGATGGGAAAACCCTGATGTATGCCTTAAAGCAGCACAACACAAAACATGCTGGTTGGATGGTCCCCCGAGGAAGTGACGCTTAACACAACCACTTAACTGCGAAAAATCCCAGATAGCGACTGAATCGCGTGCATCATCAGCGTCGCGGGTGAAATCATCAGCAAAATAAATAAAATGAAACACATGGCACATACTGTGGTGGGGAATACATAAACAAGCCGAAAAAGTTGCGGAGTTAACTCTCGTTAAACAGATCGAGACCAATTTTGTTCACTTCACACACCGGATTATATATTTCGTGTGAAGCAATAAAATACATTAATAACTCAGATTTCGATGAATTTTCCATTTCATTATTTGGAACATGCCCAAAATGTGGGACTCACTACTCAATTTCAGGAGATAAAATTCGACTACCTTCCGAATATTAATTTTCAGCTATTCATGGATTGAAGGATTAACCTTCGCATGATCTCGGCCACCCATTGACATAACTAAATTTCGAAAAAACTCGTCGTGTACAATTCTTACACGACGTTAGGCTTACTGTATAGTAAGGTGGTAAAAATGAAGCTATACAAATCTCACGATGGATAATATCAAAAGCATTTGAATTGTTCCCTTAGCGGAATTGGTGAGAGATTCCGGACTAAGGATGCTTAAGGATGTCGCCATTATATAAATAAGGTACACCGGGGCAAGTTGAAATTCGTGGTATATATATATGTATACTAGCTAACCCGGCAACTTCGTCCCGCCCATTCACTTGGAAGGAGTATCTTAACACCATAGAAACATTTATTGCATCCTAAAACCTCCACATGCCAAATTTGGTTTCATTTGCTTGATTAATTCTCGAGTAATGCAGAAATTTGTGTTTCATTTGTATGGCAGCCCCCCCTTTGAGTGGGGAAAGGACTGTCTAACCATCATAGAAACATTTATTGCACCCTAAAACTTTCACATGCCAACTTTCGTTTCGTTTGCTTGGTTAATTTCCGAGTAATGCAGAAATTTGTGTTTCATTTGTATGGCAGCCCCCCCTTTGAGAGGGGGGAGGGGTCTCAAAATATCACGAAAACCTTCCCCGGCCCCAAAAACCCCTACATACCAATTTTCATGTCGATCGGTTCAGTAGTTTCCGAGTCTATAAGAATCAGACAGACAGACAGACATCACTCTATATATATATATATATATATATATATATATATATATATATATATATATATATATATATATATATATATATAGTAAACATTATTATAAACATTATGATTATCTTTGACAGCCATTAGCAGAATATTGGAATGCCTTAACTAGGATTGGGCGATCTCGGATCGATTCTTAGAAGATCGATCTTTTCCATTCCGATTTCCGATTTTTAGGATCGATCTTTTGTACTCAATAAAATCGAGAAAATCGATTTTTCTTGCTTTCGATCTTTTCGATCTTTCTGTAAATTTGTTTTTCAGTATACATCGATTTTTTATCTCATAAAATGTCACCTAACATTTTTTTGAACATAATATCAACATTTGGATTGCTTCTTCTACGATTTACTTCTGTTCAAATGCTGACAGAGACGGAACTAGTGGCAGCTACTGAGGGGATGAACTGTAAACGATTGCGTATAGGATCACTGAACCTGATGTTGGCATCAATTACAGGCGAAAGATTGTTTTCTGGATCCGGCGCCAAAATCAAGAATCGGCATCGACTAAATGACAAATGTATGACACGATTGGCTCTTATTGTCAGCTGAGTTTTGGGCGGTTGTTGAATTCCTAATAATGTTATGCTTTTCCAATTATTTTTTATTTAATGAAACGACTACCTGACAGCACAATATGAAAGCATTGTGGCTATGGCCTTCATGCTGAGAAACAAAACAAAATGCTTTTGATATTAAAATATGAAATTTGTATTCCCTGTTCAAAGAAAAGACGTCATTCATATAGAACAAGCATATTCGAAAGAAAGCTTTAAATTTTTCGAAAATCGATTCGGTAAAGATCGATTCAGCAAAGATCGATTCTTTAGTACCGATTAAATCAGTGGATCGATCCTTAAGCCGTTTGGAAAATCGATTCGATAAGATCGATCTTTTTATGAAGATCGCCCAATCCTAGCCTTAACGCAATCCGCGCCTTTGTTTACATTTCCTTGTTCCGTGAAATCTAAACAAACATTTTTGCGCGCTGACTCAATAGGCCCGAAAACACTATTTTTTCCAAAAATATCGCCAGAATTGCACGTCAGCTAATCAAATAGTAGTGGTTTTCAAATCTAAACTGAAAATTTTTTTTCTGTAAAGCTCTGGGAATTATAACTCACCCGATATTTTTTTAACTGTGGGGTAAGTTGAAACCAGTGTACATCGACTATTTTTTAAACATTGCTACAGATCCTGGACGTTATTCGTCGGTGATAGCTGTATGAATGAATGATGGTAAATTAAAAAAAAAATCATTCATATTTCGTTCTTCTGTTTGTTCTACATAATTTATGAATACACAGACCTGCTACGAGACAAATTTGTAAATTTTGCAATAGGGATCGCTCAAATATTAAGAAACACAATTTGTTTACTATTTTAGACTCACTCTTCCCTACATAACATGTAACAAATGGTCATTTGCATAAAAATGTTTAGATTTAGTTGGATTTATTTCTAAACAAGTTTCCACAAGGCATTCCCTCCTTCCTTTCTGAGTGCGTTATGTAATGTTTGAATATTTGAATGATCCCATAAACACTACTCTGCCATAAAATCGTGTAAAATAGTCTCCTTGATGTTATTGCTTCGTAGGTTAATTCTTACACCCAAACTAGCTTTGGCAGAAAACATTTCATCTTTGGCAGAAATGATGCCATTTCGTGTGCTGGAGAGTCAAATGCGCAAATAATGAGCTGTTTTAAAAGCTCTAAAATGGTTTGTATGTATGCGAGCAGACTTCTCTTTCTGTTTTTTTTCTCATTTCATTTGGGATTGCACCAAAAAAAGTCCATACGACGTCAATGGGGATCGAACCAAGGCCGTCTGGAATGCAAAGCTATTTCACACGACCACGCTATCCATATAGCTGCCAGTGCTGTTATAAAGAAGCGTGATACACCTCATCATAAAATAAAGTTGGAAAGTGTTTTCTAAGAGGATAAAGACGAACATGAACAAGAATATATATTTCTCTGTCTGTACCGTGTATGTGGCAAACTATACGAAAAGCTTTCATTTCAGCTTCACTTAAAGGGTGTGTCACATCAAATTGCATCACGGAAAAAACGCTGTAGAAATTTAATTTTTAGGAATTATCAACTTCAGCTTTTGCTTATAATCAGATAAGATTGTATAGATCACGTTAGCCATGCTTCACTGTCAATTTTTCGTAAATTTGGAAGAATGTCGTCGAACGAAAAAGAGCGTCGTGAATTAATCCTGTGCACTCATTTCGAGAATCCGGAGTTGTCACATCGGGACATCGGTAAGATGCTGGGAATCGTCCAATCCACGGTCAGCGGAGTACTAAAACGATAACTCGAGAACCTAACCATCGACCGGAAGGTGAAGAACGGCAAAAATGGATGCTCCGTCAGTGAAAAAGATCACAAGCGCGTAGTTAAGCAGTTTAGACGTGATCCGAGAAGTTCGGTCCGGGATGTCGCCAATAAGCTGAATTTGTCAAGTTCATTCGTCCAGCGGACCAAGCAGCGGGAGGGCCTGCGTACATACAAGGTTCAGAAGGCTCCTAACCGCGACGAAAGGCAAAACATGGTGGGGAAGACGCGAGCCCGGAAGCTGTACACCGAAATGCTGACGAAGCCGCATTGCCTGGTAATGGACGACGAAACCTACGTCAAAGCGGACTTTCGTCAGCTGCCGGACCTGTTGTTCTTCTCCGCAGAGGACAAATTCAGCGTTCCGGAGGAGATTCGCAAGCAGAAACTATCCAAGTTTGACAAAAAGTACATGGTGTGGCAAGCGATCTGCTCTTGCGGAAAGCGGAGCGCCCCCTTCGTGATGACCGGCACGGTAAACGGGCAGGTTTACCTTAAGGAGTGCCTACAGAAGCGCTTACTACCACTATTGAAGCAGCACGAGGGCCCGACCATCTTCTGGCCGGATCTCGCTTCGTGCCACTATTCAAAGGACGTGTTGGAGTGATACGAAGCCAACGGGGTCACCTTCGTGCCAAAGGAAATGAACCCGCCCAACGCGCCGGAGCTTCGCCCAATAGAGAAATATTGGGCGATTATGAAGCAGGCCCTCCGGAAGAACCCAAAAGTTGTCAAATCGGAGGCGGACTTCAAGAGAAAATGGATTTCTGTTAAAAAAAACTACAACCTGACGTTGTACAGAACCTTATGGACGGGGTAAAGAGGAAGGTGCGAGCATACGGGCTTGGGCTCGAAGTATGAATAAAGGAAAATGCCAAAAGTTGTTTAATAGTTTTTATTTTACTGTCTAAAATTTTCAAAAGGTAATTTATTTTACTTTTATTTTACGTCACGGAAAATTCCCAACTTCGTGAGCAGAAAATATTTCGTTTTTTCAAATTTATTAAAAAAAAATAATAATAATAAAAAAGACGACGATACAAATGGGCGCCCCGCAGCTATCATATCAACTATCGTCAGCCGGCCTCTTCAGATTGCAGGTTTGTAGAGGGGAGGGTTCTTTGAAGTGGCTTGCTACCAGTTCCGTCCTGCATTTGTTGCCGCCGCCATTCATGTTTATTTTATTACTATTTGACGGAATATTTAGTTGTGAACTTGCTCCACAGATAAGCGCCGTCGTGTGTATCTAACGCACACCCTTTCCGCCTGACTACTTGAAGATGGACTTGGTTTGTTCTTGGAAACTTACTTAGCCCGTTGTCGGAAAGCACGAGGGTATTTAAGAAGGTCCTATCGATACGGAACGGTTAGTATTTTTCAATCGTTCGGTTAGATGGAATGCTTCAGAAGTCGGTGTTAGGTGTTCAGTTTTTCACAATCGGTGGTCGTGAGGATATCTATGTTTACTTGCTTGAGAAATCTTGAAGTGAGTGTTGACGAAATATAACCAAATTATAATGAGAAACAGTGAATCATGCGTTATTGAACATTAGAATATTAGTGGCGAATGAAGCAAATTCTAAATTCGCATTCTATCTTCTACCTTAAAACCGCAGGAAAGTTGTGGTATTAAATGAATCCAGCTGAGCTGAACTACCAACCAGTGGCGACGTTCGAGAAGTTTGAAAAACAAAACTACAAGATGGAGAAAGGCAATCCGTTACGGCAAATTTTTGCCGGAGTAATCGGTGAGTGTTCTCCTATATTGGAATCATTCTCATTAGCAGAAGCTGATTCTGGAACCCTGATATTTCGATTTCTAGTAAACTTCGCCTCGGTTGCTCTCGGGACATGTCTCGGATGGACATCTCCTATGGGTCCAGTGTACTCTTCTAGGGATCATACTATCAACCCGCTACCAGAGCCTCCCACTACGGATGAGAGCTCGTGGATTGGATCACTGGTTGCGCTTGGTGCCCTCATCGGTATCATTTGAACTTGTTGCTCTACTCCAACATGATAATCCTCTTGAACTCATTACAGCTCCCTTTGCCGCTGGGCCACTGGCGGAAAAGTTCGGCCGCAAATATACCCTGCTGGGCAGTTCTGGTTTCTTCATCCTAAGTTGGGTGCTTCTGCTGACCACAGGTTCGATTGGACAGCTGCTGGTTGCCAGATTTATTCAGGGCCTAGGCGTCGGGTTCGTAATGACCGTTCAACCAATGTACATCGGTGAGATTGCTAGTAGCGACTATCGCGGGGCGCTTGGATCATTCATGCAGCTCTTCATTGTCAGTAAGTATTGATTTTAAAAAATGTGTGTCGAGAGTTCAATATTTCATTCCTCAGCTGGAATCCTGTACGTCTACGCGATCGGACCTTATGTGAGCTATGCTGCACTGCAGTGGGCATGTTTGGCACTGCCGATAATTTTCGCGGCATCATTCTTCTTCATGCCGGAGACTCCAAGCTATTATATCAGCAAGGGTAGAAAAGGTGACGCGATTGAATCTCTTAAGTCTTTGCGTGGAAAATCAGCCGATGGTGTTCAGGACGAACTTGCCGAGATCACAAGCTCCGTAGAGGAAGCGTTAAAGAACAAAGCAAGCGTAATGGATCTGTTCAATAGCAAAGGTAACCTGAAGGCGTTGATCATCTGCGAGGGACTTATCTCTTTCCAACAATTGTCCGGCATCAACGTCATCCTGTTTTATAGTCAGACTATTTTTGCGAAGACCGGAAGCAGCATGCCGCCGGCCATCTCTACCATCCTAGTCGGTGTTGTCCAGGTGGTGGCTAGTGGTGCTACACCCCTGATCGTCGATCGTCTGGGGCGTAAACCTATTCTGCTAGTGTCTGCCGCCGGAATGTGTCTGTCGCATGGGACAATGGGATTGTACTTCTATTTGGATTACATCAAATCAGAGGTGGCGCAAAGTATCACCTGGTTGCCGATTTTTTCTCTGATCTTCTTCGTGACGGTTTACTGTGTCGGGTTCGGACCACTTCCGTGGGCTGTGCTGGGTGAAATGTTCCCAGCCAATGTGAAATCTATTGCGTCCTCGATTGTGGCGTCCACCTGCTGGGTACTGGGTTTCCTTATTCTGCAGTTCTTCGAAAAGCTGGACACCGCCGTTGGATCCCATTGGTCCTTCTGGATGTTTGGTATTTTATGTGGAGTGGCTTTCGTGTTCACGTTGCTCGTTATGATGGAAACGAAGGGAATGAGTTTGCAACAGATTCAGGATAAGCTGAACGAGTGAAGTCGGTTGTAAAGTGCTAAGAGTACTTGTTCATAGGTATAGGAAGTTCTAGCTGGTCTATTATGTGATGTTACCTAGAAGAATAGGCTTGTGTAGTGTTTAGCCGCATAAGTGAGTATATATTAATGTTTAGAGATGTTAATAATTTGGTGGGTGACCACCCGAAGTCTATCGCTAGTTGTTGTGTGTGTTTTTGATAATTTTACACTTTATAATTTTACTCATGAATAAAACCACTGTTTGAAAACATATCTAGCTTCCTATTCGGAGTTACTTTTCTTATTTTTCGACGATTTTTTTTGACGTTGTGTAACGTATGCATAAAAAATAGACTAATTTCGGATGACGATAGAAAAATCCTACAAAAGATAATTCAAAGGAACGAACTTCTACAAAAATGCATCGAAGCCCTTATCAGTTGATTTGCAGCAAGTATGGCAGTTAAGAAACTACGCTCGTTACCTCGTTCGTACAACCTACTCCACCCGGAACGAAGCAGTTGGATATCGTGAGGCACTTCGTATCCGCTGGATGTAGCCGTTCAGATATTTACGAAATCTTTCCCCTTCTGGAGAAAAACGAAAGCGTCGAACTGAAGCCTTAAGGCCGTTTTATATTATCAGGCACGTAGCGTAAACGGCACGTACCGACACCGGCAGACAAATACATGATGTATTCATATAATCAGGCATAGCAACTTCTCTATACGGACCGACAGCGCAGACGGAGCGGAGAAATGCTACTGGTGATTGAACCGATGTCGTACCGAAGAGCGACGAACGCACCCACACCACGAACTTCGACGTTGGGTTTGTATGTATGGTGCTACTCGCCCATGTAGTTCGTGCCCGGCACCGGCAAAATATTCTTTTCGAGAATTTCTTCATGCATTTGTCTGAAGCGTGCTGTGTATGCCCGGAGCCGTTCCGCTATATATACGCATACACATTTGAAACACACGCAATAATATTTGTCTTGCATGAAACGTGCCGTGCCGGTTACGCTACGTGCCTGATAATATAATATTACCTTTATTCCGCCCGTCCGATAGTGCTACGCAAACGTAAAGAAGCGCAGCAAAAGCTTAATAGGAGGACCGACAACACCAGGCAACTTTCCTCAGAGGGAGTGGCTAAAAAACATCTTCCCGGCGAAGCATGACACCTTGTTTATAATGTGGTTGACGATCATCGAGAAGGGAATGTCCAAGTCGCTGATCTTTCCTTCGGTGCTTGCATTGAACAGGAAGACGTACTGTACAAAGTTCTTGTTACCCCTTCAACAACAAGAAGCACGCGAAGGAAGATGTAGTCTTTTGACCGGTCCTAATCTAGGTCCATTATGCCAAGCGATCACTGGATGAGATGGACCGACTGAAGATAAATGTTGTACCGAATATCGTCACCCCTCCCATCAAAAAAATATGGACGGATCTCAAACGGAGGATCTACTCGAATAAATTCATGGCCAAAATGGAGAAGCAGCTGAACGCCAAGGCCACGAAAGTCCTGAAGAACATGCCAACATTCATCCTTACATCGGCCACTGCTATGTTTTCAGCCAACTACCGTAAGGTCGCCCGGTAGGACGCGGAATCATTTTTTAGGAGGACTGTATAAATTCAAGATGTAAGGAATATTTGGTACACTATCTTTTGTATTTTTTTCTCTTCGCCCCCTGAAATCAGTCTGTTTTATAATGCACACATTATTTGTTTCAGCATTTGTTTGTTTGTTTACTGATACCAATATCGATGACAAGCCGGTTACTGATACTAATTATCAACAAGACTCATGACTTCGGGATGACAACTGCGTGACGCAAGAGCCTTCATTGTTAGTGATTCCGTGAACTGTTTGATTAAGACATGTTTTGATTGAGAACATGAATTGATATAATGTGATAACAACCATAAATAAAATTTCCATTCACTCATTTTAAAAGTTAATAATCGCTTTAGCAGCCTAACGCCTAGATTAAACAGTGGAGGATAAATTTCATGTTATGGATGCATTTTTCGATCTCCGGACATACAATCGCGAAATTCAGCGTACACATGCTACTTGGCAATACTTTCCATTTATTTTGAACAATATATTTTCAACACGCGAGATTTTTTTTTATATATATTTAATCCTAAAAGTTGAAGAACATCTCTATTTAAAGAATTGCAAAAATGACTGTACAAATTAGCGTACTTTTTCTCGTCAGTGTATTGTAATGTTCACAACCAACCACTGCTTAGGAAGTGTTCGTTTTTGTTTTCTATGTTTTAACAGGTTTTGTTCAAAATGGTAAGCAAGAAAAAATAAACCAATATTTTTACACATAAAATGATAATATGTAGGGTAGAAGTACCTATCATCGCAATAGTATCTATTATGGTAATACGAGTGGGTTTTTTTTATTAGTTTAGAAAACATATCTTATTTTTAAAGGCTCTAATATGATTTTTAAACATCATAAATCTCTTCTTTGTCGATTATGGTACTTGATTCCATTCGAAACATTGTTCTTTTGTTGAAAAATTAAGTTTGAAAATAGAGTGTCCCATTGATGGTTGCTTCTTAGCATTTTGCTAAGGAATATGTGGTCAAAATAATGAGATTTTTATGCTATGAAGCGGCTATTTCAATGCAAACACAGTGTAAACACATACATTACAACCTTCTTGATATTGTGGTTCGACCAATTTATGCGATTTTATCGGAATAAACATGTATTTTTGTATTACCATAATTGCTACAATTTTACATCTACATGCCAATTATCGCAATATCGAAAGTTGCCTGGTTCCTATCATGGTTGTACGAAATCGCTGCAAAGCAGAAAAGCAGAGCTTCTATTACTTCTGAAAAATTAATTATAAACGAATGTGTTAATATCCTTCGTTCAGTTCTTGAAGAGAAGCAAAAACTTCATTACAGCCCTCACGCCTTCATGATTCTCCTGTCAACTAGCAGAGAGGCCTAGTAACGAGGAGCAGGCAGTGTTTTTACAACCGGGAAACACATAACAACAGTCTAATCTAGAGATGAAACGGATCTTCGGTATCCTGCCTATGCGGTCAATATTTAGTGTCCAGTCGGATATCGGATATTAGAAAAAAACAATAATTTCTCATTAACAGAAGATAAATCATAACCGGAACTTGTAATGCTTGTTAATTCTTTTTTTGATTTGTAGTTAATTAAGTGTACCCTCTCTCAGATTATCATTTCGGAAGTTCTTAATTTTTGTAAATTCTGAATAGAAATAATTGGTAGATGTTCTTTGCATATTGAACTTATGTGGCACAAAATCTGGCCAAAGGCCATGGTTATCGTAAGTAAAAAAGTAAATTAAGGGAATCGATCAAAGCAAAGCAAAAGCTAAATTTGCTGAATAATGAATTATAAATAATGAGTCTTGAACAGAACTTATTGGAATTTTTCGAAACTGCCTTCTGATTTGAGAATAATCGCATTATTGAAAAAGTATTCATTAGAAAAAGGGAAATTTTTCATTCTATCATTCAAATTTTTTTCCTGTAGTCTGATGACCTACAGGAGCGTTCTTGGAATCAAATGAATGCTTATTGATAATGTTAATTGGATTTACTATTGACTTGGTTAATAAAACGTTGTGTTAATCTACGAAATCTCCAAAAAACAGAAAAAATGTTTTTTTCTTTCCAGTATTGTTATTTATTACACTTACACACAAAAAGATAGAAGCATTCAGGTATTACATTTCAAAACTTGAAGCTTTAAATGAAGCTTTGAAATGATGTAGGGGAAATGAGGTTAAAATGAACAGGGTTGGTAAAATGAACCAGTGCTCAAATTTCGACAATTTAACTATAAACCAATTGATACTTCTTCATTATCCTATTGTTAGAACATTTGAAGCTATTTGAGACACCCTGTTGTGCATGAAAATTTAAAATGTAAAAAATAATAAATAAAACAGAAATTTCTCTCACGGTAGCCATTCGGATGTAATTTTGCGCGCATGGTATTTAATAAATTTCCCTTGGAATTTAAATTTTTCGACCTGATATCTTCGAAAAATCATCAGTTTGGACAACTGTTCACATATTCAATGAGAGGTAAACAGATATTTTGTTTGGTTTCAGTGATTAATTCGCATTCGAAATTACTTTGTGGTTTGGGGCAAAATGAGCCACCACTGGATAACGACTAACAACGTTATGTTTTCCAAAGCTGATCTACCTCATCACATGTTGCTTTTCTACCTCATCACATGTTGCTTTTCAAATATGCCACCTCAACCAAAACCAAACCTCAATATGTGAAGCGTTATGTGTTTCTTACTACGTTTTCGTACGTATGAGAATTCTAATTACTACTCTAGGTGAATAAGCTCAGCTTGTTTCATACATGTACCTACTATTTCAAAAATTATTTAAACAAATTTAAATAAGAAACAACGCATCAACATATCAGTGAGAATCTTCAAAAACAGAGTTCAAACTGCTAGAAAAAGAATACTTTTGTATACTTTTGAACTAAAATAGAGTATTTATTCGTAAATTTCTGCAAGTTGGTGACATATGTCCTCCATAATTGGTACACTTACCCTATGTGTTGTCGAGGAAAATCATCGCGGGAACCCAGTCTACAGTACAGAATATCATAAACAAATGGAAATACAATGTAACCATGAAAAATCTCCAGGGTAGAGGGCGCTCCGAAAGTAGCCAGCCCCATCGGATGTGACCAGACAGCGCAGACATCGAAAGCCCTATCAAATGAGTAGCACACAGGAATAACCTGAGAGATCGGGAGCCGGGATTTTTTATTATCGATTTTTGTTATCTGTTAACAATTTAGTACTGATTTTAATTTTTCTTATAAATAAAACTCAAACCGTTCGCTTAATTTTCCGTTCATTTTTTTTCCCTTTTCACTACATGAGAGAGAAAAGGATCGTATTAACATAAGTCGCCTTTATATATTTACTTATCAACCCAGGAAAACTCAAAAATGACGTACCAGCTAGGTGTGTATACAGTCAATCGGAAAATTGAGTGTACACATGCTACTTGTCGATACTTTCCATTTAGTTGGTGCAAAATATTTTGAATACATTTCTTCTTTTGTTGCATATTAATAACACACATTTAACTAACAATGCGCGCAAGAGAATTTCGCGAAAAGTTTTTTGTCAACACCAAACCACTGCTTGAGCAGTGTTGGTTTTTGTTTTCTGTTGATGTTTGAAAAAGTTTTAAAGTTTTGATCACAATGGCAAGTAAGAGGAAAGAGATAGATATTGTTACACGTACAATGATAATAAGTAAGACGTGTCGAGCAAAGACATTGCGGGAAATCGCAGCTGCTGTCGGAAGAACCCACTCCACAGTACACCCAGGTTTTTTTTACGCGGTGTTTTTTGCGCGGTTTTTTACGAGGTTTTTTACGCGGATTTTCCAATTAACGCGTTTTTTTACCTGGATTTTCCAATTAACGCGGTTTTTTTTACGCGGATTCTCCAATTAATGCGTTTTTTTACGCGTATTTTCCAATTAACGCGATTTTTTTACGTGGATTCTCCAATTAACGCGGATTTTCCAACTAACGCGTTTTTTACGCGGATTTTCCAATTAACGCAGTTTTTTTTACGCGGTAAAAAAGACTAGTGCAATATAACATCTCCCCTTCAGCGCACATTTTTCTCTCATGTTCCCTCAGAGCATATTACGGTTATTAGTGCTTGTAACGGAGTTTAGCGCTTAGTGCCGCACCTTATCACGATTCTTACGTGGATTTTAGGTGTTGGGTAACGGGGAGCTCGCCGGGCGGTACAACTGGACGGGGTTTTTACGGGCAGCTATCCGTGAATGTCTTTCCCTGTCTACTTAGCTCTGGACGGTCCAACAGTGCTACTGCACGTGCATCGGCAGAAGAGTGTACAAATTACTAGGGAATCTTCTAGCAACAGTAGATGACCTCATTCGTGAGGAAAACCGAACTTTAGCTACCAGTAACCAACGAAATTGCAGGAAAAAACTACGGGTTTTAGGAAGCGAGCAACACTCAACTTTTTACTTCCGTTCTTCCCATTTGATATCTATCATTAGGTGACATGGTTTTTTTACGCGTATTTTCCAATTAACGTGGTTTTTCTTTACGCGGATTTTCGAATTAAAAGATTTTTTTACGCGGATTTTCCAATTAACGCGTTTTTTTTACGAGGTACGTATCCCCCGCGTAAAAAAAACCTGGGTGTATAGGAAATCATAAACAAGGGGAAATGGGAAGGAACCATGGAGATATCTCGAGTAGAGGACGCAAACGGATTCTGTCTTCTGATGATGAACGGGTTACTGTGCGGACATTTTGAAAGAACCCTAAACCAAACATTCCTAAATTAACTACCGTAGTAGCCGGCACCATTGGAAGACCTGTCAGCTCAGTCACAGAGGTCGTGTTGGTCGTAAAAAGTCTTTCACCTCAAAGGTTAATATGAAAAAGGGCTAGAATGTAGGGGAGATGGGGGTAAGACGAACATGTTAAGGAAAACTTCAATTCTATCTTTGGAAACTCATGCTTTCAAAAATTTAAAAGCAGTTTCTTACAGTTAAATGTACTGGGTTTCGAAATAACTGGGCAAATGTTTTATAAAAATGTGTTTTTTTCCATGTTTTTTACTGAAAATAAAACAAGCCGAAAAGTAGAACATTTTTTATCGGTGCGGGTATAATGGACATGTAGTGGGGGGATATGGACATAATATACGAAGCGTAGAGGTTTATTGCTCGCGAGAGGAATATTTTCATTCACTCTCTCTAAGTGTTTGTGCGTCTAGTAATTGAAATAGAACAAAAAGAGAAAGCAATAAAAAAAAGAGTTCAATATTCTTCCCTTCACTTTCCATCATGCATTGGATGTGATTATGGATGTGACTGTCCATTTCACCCCCCCCCCCCCCAGTGCAATTATTTCAATAATTTTAATTTCTTCTTCTTGAATGGCGTTAACGTTCTCTGTGGAACTTTTGCCGTATCAACGTATGCATTAACTAGCGTCATTTATTAATACTTAGTTGGGATTTCTTAGCCAAATAACACGCCTTGAATGTATTCCGAGGGGCAAGCTCTAGAATACGCGTGACCACAATGCAAGTCGAAGGAACTTTCTTTGACGAAAAATCCCCCGGTCAGAACGGGAATCGAACCCGAACACCCGACATGATAATGTGAGACGCTAACCACTCGGCCACGGGTGCACTTAAATGCATTTAAATGAATTTACTTTTCCGTACATACCTAATATCGCTTCTCTGTCAACTCACAAACCGAAATATAACCGTCAGCGAATTCAATTTTGCAATTAAACCATTCAAAATGCTTAATATCGAAGCCGCAAAAATTACATCCACACGCGGAATCATGTCTGATTTTCGGTTTTTGTTTCCCTATTTCACTTTTGATCTGAATTCATTGTCATAGGATGATTTAAATATTCTAGAATAGCATACAGAAGGGGTTCCCATTAACAGAAATTTGAAATTCATAATGCAACTATACAAATCAACCACCTGTCCATCATACCCCCACTGTCCGTTTTACCCGCGGCTCCCCTACATCGTACTTCAAAAAATGTAAAAATGTAGAAAATAAAACGTAGATTACGAAAATCACCTTGTTTTTTTACCTAACTCTATTTTTCCGCGATTACTGAGGCACTGAAACTTATTTTTTGAACGACCCTCGTAAAATTTTGTTTAAAATTCTTCACAAATTGCACGCTATTTTGCAGGTTATTTACTAATACTAGCGCGAGGACCTTTATAGCATACCTGGTAACTGTCTAATACCATGGACAGACATACAACTGTACTAGCGCTGTACGTGTACAGCGTTGTACAGGTACCACGATAGCATGACACACATACTTTGGTTGTACATTGTACCGTATGTCAGACTGACAATCAGAAGTTTGAATTTATTGCATTGTATTTTCACCAATATTTCAATGAAAAAGGTTTTTATTTAGCGTCTAAACTATCGAACACAACAAATATGTTTCCACTCTGAGTTATTAACTCAAGAGAAAGACAATGAAAAGAATGTATACCAAATGTTTTGATTCGTTTTGTTCATGCTACCCACCACTAACCATCTATGGCGCTGCGCACAGTACAACTGTAGCCATGTACAGCGGTAAAACAGGTCGGTACAGGTACAGCGATTGTACCGAGTTGCTTGCATGGTTTTAGCGCTGTACATGGTGACAGACATTCAATTTTCGAAGTACAACGGTAGTACAGCTGTATGTCTGTCATAAGTATAAGTTCATTGCTTAAGGGCCCATTTACACAGTGTGTCTGTTAGTAGCGAATAATAGAAAGCGAAGAAGCTCCCGTTTGCATTTAATTTTCCAACCACTCCCCTTTCTTTTCAAATAACAGTTATCTCATAGGGGAAGAGGTGATAAAATTAACGACTTGAGGAAGATGCCCTTTTACTGCGTCCACAAACCGCTGCAATCTCCGTTTTTCGAAGAATATTCTAGCCCAACTAAGTGGTGCTCAAGATATCGAACAATTTTTACTATGAAAAATAAAAATAGTACATTTTTCATTAAAAGAAAAAAAATCGTCAAATTGAACATATTTTCAGTGAGCGGTTAAATTGATCACATGGTGGTGGTGGTAAATTGAACAATTACACATATCATGCTAAATAGGGCAGATTTATGCGTTGTTTCTCATCTAAATTCAATATTGAAATAGTAGGTTCATGTATGAAGTAAGCTGGGCTTATTCACCTAGAGTAGAAATTTTCTAATACGTACAGAAACATAGTAAGAAACACAACGCTTCGCATAAATAGACTGGGTTTTGGTTGGGGTGGCATATTTTCCCAGAGTCAAAACCACAAAAAGAATATCTTGAAGAGCAACATGTGATAAGGTATAGCTTTAGAAAACATAAGGGGCTGTCCACATACCACGTGGACACAAAAAGCACGATTTTAGACTCCCCCTCCCTCTCCGTGGACTTGCGTGGACATTGACCAGACCCCCTCCCCCTGTTGTCCACGTGGACATTCCTGAATATTTTTTTTATTAAAAATTACCAAGTAAACACCTCAATTGCACATTTATTCCATTTCAAATTTATTAAATGTTAGATTTTGCTTCTCAGAAGGGACTGTTTCAAATGACTTTTCCACTCAAGCGAATAAGAAATTAGGAGTTCAAGGATTTAGAGGTAATGAACTGAAAAGCTTAAAGCCTCTTCAAAACAATAATTTGCTGCCATTTTCGCATCGAAACCACCGTGTTATTCCAACAGAACAAAGCATCATTTCATTAAAGTCGGAAGTCCTTTACATGGTTTATACGACTGGGGCTTCGATACTGGACTACCCTGCTTTTTTAGCAGTTCTCACCCCAATCGATAACTTATGTAGATTGATAGGCAAGAAGAATAGGCAGTATGCGAGTTTTATTGAGCTTAAAAGAGCAGCTACCTATGCGTGGAGCGAGATTAAAATTTCCACATGCCGTAGCTTGGCCGAATACGTTGTTTGGATTGATTAGAAACTAAGGATGCTTGTTATAATTCGTGCGAAATTTGATGTAAAGTATTATTTTTTTTAAATTGCTCAAATTTCAATTCCTCGTGAAAGTGTACCTTTTTGGAAAAAGTAATGCAAGTGAAAAATTGAATCTTCGCGTTCCTATGTCTGTTCTCAGCCACCAAACCTTTTTTATCGTGCAGAACTGTAGTCAAAAACCAGGACGTTATTTTGAGGGACTGTATCGAAAGATGGCACACGAACGAGAGTTTTAGAATATATAATATATAATTTATTTAATTTTATATTATTTTGTTTTTACAATTTTATATAAAAACAGCATTTTAAAACACATTATTCAGTAGATACACATCTAAAGTTCACAACGAATTGAAAAAAATCTTGTTTATCTTTCATTATCATACAAATTATGCATCACTGCTCTTTCAAGTAAAAATAACTCCGACCTGTATGGAACCCATGTCCAAATTGAATACGACCGCTAAGGGTTAACATGCAACTGTGTATCTATATAAAGATTATCATTATTTGGACATTTTTATACAATTTTGGTACATAGTTATGATTTGCAACTAGAGTATGCATTTTGCATGATTTATTTTGAAATGAAAAAAATCCTGATGAATGATGACGGTCCATGACCAGGAGCTCCAGTCATACTGACTTTTGGAAGAAGATTGTTTGGACCGATTAGAGTAAGTTTGAGGTTTAAAAACACAAAAAATGAGAGCCTGAAGTCTGAGCTATCCAACCTACTCAAGCAACAGTTAAACACGGTGGAGAATCGTTTCTCGTGAGGGGTTGTTTTTCTTGGAATGGGGTGGACAATCTCGTCAAGATCGATGTATAGAAGACTGCTGAGTCCTACGTATATGTCTTGGAGGAAAACTTGAAGCCGTCAGTCAGGAAAATGAATATAAAAGCTATATCTTACAACAGGACAATGATCCCAAGCACATCTTGAAGGTGCGCTATTTTCAGTCCAAAAAGATTAAAATGCTTGAGTGGCCATTCAAGTCTCCAGACCCCAACCCCATAGAGCATTTATGCACAATACTGGATGAAAAAATCCAATGAATTGGAGTTTTATGTAAATTTGAAAATGAATACAAACAATGGCTTGTTTACATCCTTTCCATTGTAAGAAATACGTTCATATTCAAAAAAAAAAAATCATGAAAAAATATTTTGCGTAATGCTGTTTACTTTCTTCTTTCCAACACTGTACATAGGATATTTGGTAATTTATCAAGAAGCTCTTGATCAACCTGATAAATCTTCACAAACTGCTCTATGATTAGTTCTCTGACACCAAATTGCTAGATTATTTACTTCTGTAGCAATTTCATTTAGATTATTTACTTCTGTAGCAATTTCATTTTAAGCATCTTCAAAAATCACGAATTCTACCATTGTGTTCACACTGACAAGTATTTGAAGAAAAAAAACATCAGGCAGCTCAAACTTTTTATTGCAAATACGCAGAACAAGCGCATGATAGGAAAGTTTGAATATTCTTGAAAATGAAAAACAGATTTCGTTGATTTATATATATATATATATATATATATATATATATATATATATATATATATATATATATATATATATATATATATATATATATATATATATATATATATATATATATATATATATATATATATATATATATATATATATATATATATATATAGATGTTATTGTTTTGTTCTCAAATATTTATTTCACATATCCACGTGGACATTGGCGAGTTTGATTAACACCAAATCATAATTTTATTACTTATTCCGGTCTGACTGAACACCGACCATATTTCGTTAGGTGAATTTTTTTCTTACGCCCCCATCTAGGCCACCTGTAGTACTTCACACATGAAATTACGCCACCAATCGATTCTCTCACTTCTCATCGCTCACACAATCCACCACGAAAAAAACATCGAATTTTGAGCAAGCTTGGCGCGAATGAATCCGCACTGTCTGCAAAACAGCAAAGCACGCAGATCGCCTCTCTCCTTGCACTTGAAATAAGCTATCATCCTCGTGTGAATCGTTGGGGCAATGAATGGATCCCCGAATAACACCTCTTCCTGGAAGGCTCCCATTGTACAGTACCCCTGCGGCAGCACCCGTGCGCAGATGGCCGGTTGATTGCTCTTATCAGCGGCGAGACAGCGTTCGTGGAATACACCGGCGTATAAATTGGCAGTCGGCAATCAAAAGTGCTTCAGAAGTTAACAGTTTTTTACGCACATCATTGGGCAGACACTGGAAAGGATTTATCGGATGGTTTGCGAAAGGGGACCATCACAGTTTGTAAACAATCGCACCGTCGATTGTTGTTTTATTTGCCGATTAAGTTGTTTATGGATGCTGTGATATTGTAGTGCTGCAGTTATTTTTTCTTTATCAGACAAGTGCTAGTTGTGTCGGACAGTTACGGAAAATGTTTCAACGGATCCAAGAAGCTGTCCGTCCGAAAAGGCAGTATCTGGCTGCTCTCGTGGGTAAATATTTTGCGTTTGGGAAGTTCAAGGTTCAAATAGATAATCTATCCAATTTGAATTAAGCCAACAATGCAATTGTCTGCACTCCGAATAGATTAAATTACTTTTTATGACATAACTGGTAAGATAACGTATCTGGTGTTACGGTGGCGAAAAAAAACATTGATTTGTGCATCGTGTGTATAAACAGTCGCAATCGCATTATTGATGATAGCTGAATTCCGTGGATTGCGTTTGAGCTTGTTTTGGATTATACAAAAATGCTGTCCCTATTGTACGCTTTCATCGAAACTCAAACGACGCAGATAACCTCAGAATTTTTTGGGTCTGCTTGGCGGCTACAAAAACAGTCACAGTTTGAAAATACGAACAGTACTAGAGCAGAAATCCTATCTTGATAAGACTCACATGGTAAGGTTGCTGTTAGAACATTGTAACAAGCGACGTCAAACAGTACTTTGGCAAAATTGATGCTGCTGAACATATGGACCGAGAGAACAAGATAAGATAGCCGGCCTTAGATTAGGCAGCAATCGTTTCGTAGACGTTTGCAAATCATCGTTATCTCAGATGGATTGATGACATTTTGCTATAGGATGGGTACGCAATTCCAATTGTTTGTTTTTTGTATTTGCAATTTAAAAAACATCACGTGCGAACCGAATCCATGACCAATGAGTATTCACACGCTTTAAATTATTTAATACATCCCAGTACAGAAGGTATTATGAACTTTAAATGTTGAAGAACTGCATATAAACGTGAGTTATCTGGCTAGTACCAAAACAAAGTCTGCAGGGACACAGCAAAAACTGCCATGACTATTTTTTCGTGGTTTTGTGGTTTTTTTCGGGAATGGAAATTTTGCATGAAGCAGGGCTGATTGGGCTTGGGAACAATGCGTCTAAGGCTAAATACATGCTAGCAGGAGGGAACGATCGCAACAGAGTTCTTCTTGGTTGTGATCGACGGCGACGGCTGAAGCGAAATATCGACTTTTTCCCTAAAATGACATTTTTCAAAAATTGTTAACTTGTGAACTACTGAACCGATTTAGACGGTCGACATACCAAACTAAAGGTTATTAGCTAGTCATTCTTGGAAAAATGCTACGCTTGCAAAAATTTCAGGTTTTGATTTTGTCATTATTGATTGTATTACTTTTTTATAGTTTTCATGGACTCGGGACCAAGAGCGCTATATTTTTTTATATTTTTCATGGAAAGCTGAGGATTTTTCACATAGTATATCTAGATATTAGGGAGGCGTTTTTTTCGTTTTCAAATTATGCTTTTTCAAAAATTACCAGATGGTCCTAAAATCATTTTTCCCTTTTTTCCCAAAAATGACTTTTGTCAAAAAATTATTACTTTTGAACTACTGGACCGATTCAGATGATTGGCATGTCAAATTAAAGCCTACTAGCAACCCTTTTTTGAAAAAATAGCACACTTGCCAATTAATTGGATTATAGTCACATACATTCAGTCTTGTCACATAGAAAAGTTGAACGAAAACGGAAAACATGTTAACTTTGAAAAATCATAATTTAAAAAGGAAAAATAACACTTCTCTGGTATTCGGATATATTATGTGAAAAAACCTCAGCTTTCAGGAAAAAAATATAACAAAATATTACGCCCTTGGTCCCGAAACGATGTAAGCTATAAAAAACAAATATAATCAATAATTACGAAAACAAAATTCATTTTTATTCAGAGTGTAATATTTTTTTCAACCAAGACTAGCATTGGCTTTAATTTGATATGTCGATCATCTGAATCGGTCTACTAGATCAAAAGTTATGATTTTTGTAGTGGAAAAAATGGGAATAAAAATGATTTTTTGGACAATCGGTTAACTTTAAAAAATCATAACTCAAAAACTAAAAAAAAACCCCTCCCTGGTTCCGAGATATGTTATGTGAAAAATCCTCAGCTTTCCAGAAAAAATATAAAAAATATAGTGCTTTTGGTCTCGAGACCATGAAAACTATAAAAAACAAATACAATCAATAATAACGAAAACATAAATCTAATTTTCTGCAACTGTAGTATTGTTCTAAAAACTAGCTAATTGGACCATCGGCTAACTTTGAAAAGTTATAACTCAAAAACGACAAAAAAAAAAACGCTTCCCTGGTTTCGAAATATATTGTTTGAAAAATCCTCAGCTTTCCAAAAAAATAATAAAAAACTATAGCGCCTTTGGTCCTGAGACTATGAAAACAATAAAAAATAAATACAATCAATAATAACGAGAACAGAATTCAAATTTTCTTAAGGTGTAGTTTTTTTTTCAAAAAAGGCTTTAATTTGATATGACGATCATCTGAATCGGTCTAGTAGTCCAAAAGTTATGAATTTTTGAAAAAAGTAATTTTTGGCAAAAATGTGAAAAAATGGTTTTTTGGACCACCCTAAGATGGAAATGGTCACCCTAAAAAAAAATAAAAAAATACGGGTCTCATAATTTGTGATAAAGAACAAAACTACCACTTTTGACGAAAATCTGAGAAACACTACATCAGTTTGGCATGGAATATATATATATATATATATATATATATATATATATATATATATATATATATATATATATATATATATCGCTAGTTTAATTTTACTCTCACAAGATTCTCGTGTTCAACTACTTTCGGAAATTTTTGTTCTACAATTCCGATTATATATATATAAATGGATTTATGTATGTCTGTCTGTCTGTCTATCTGATTCTTATGGACTCGGAAACTACTGAACCGATCAACATGGAAATTGATATTTAGGGGTTTTTGGGGCCGGGGAAGGTTTTCGTGATAGTTTGAGACTCCTCCTCCGTCTCTAAGGGGGGTGGGGGGCTGCCATACAAATTAAATACAAATTTCTACATTACTCGAGAATTAATCAAGCAAATGAAACGAAATTTGGCATATGGAGGTTTTAGGGTGCAATAAATGTTTCTATGATGGTTAGACTCTCCACCCCCCTCTCTAAGGAGGGCTGCCACACAAATGAAACACAAATTTCTGCTTAACGCGAGAATTAATCAAGCAAATTAAACCAAATTAGGCATATTGAGGTTTTAGGGTGCAATAAATGTTTTTACGGTGGTTAGACACTCCACCCCCCCCCCCCACACAATATTAAACAGGATCGATTAGAAGATCAATCAATGAACAGTTCTGCGATTGGACCCATGAACTTGCTCATAGTAAGAAAACGTAAATGTATTGATAACAAAAAACAAATTGTGGGCGGGACGAAGTTTACCGGGTCAGCTAGTCTATCTATATATATAAAAATGGAGTGATGTCTGTCTGTCTGTCTGTTTCTTATAGACTCGGAAACTACTGAACCGATCGACATGAAAATTGGTATGTAGGGGTTTTTGGGGCCGGGGAAGGTTTTCGTGATATTTTGAGACCCCCAATAAATGTTTCTATGATGGTTAGACAGTCCTTCCCCCACTCAAAGGGGGGGGGGGGGGCTGCCATACAAATGAAACACAAATTTCTGCATTACTCGAGAATTAATCAAGCAAATGAAACCAAATTTGGCATGTGGAGATTTTAGGATGCAATAAATGTTTCTATGGTGATAAGATACTCCTTCCCCCTCTCTTAGAGGGGGCTGCCATACAAATGAAACACAAATTTCTGCATTACTCGGAAATTAACCAAGCAAACGAAACCAAAGTTGGCATGTGAAAGTTTTAGGGTGCAATAAATGTTTCTATGATGGTTAGACAGTCCTTCCCCCACTCAAAGGGGGGGCTGCCATACAAATGAAACACAAATTTCTGCATTACTCGAGAATTAATCAAGCAAATGAAACCAAATTTGGCATGTGGAGGTTTTAGGATGCAATAAATGTTTCTATGGTGATAAGATACTCCTTCCCCCTCTCTTAGAGGGGGCTGCCGTACAAATGAAACACAAATTTTTGCATTACCCGAGAATTAATCAAGCAAATTAAACCAAATTAGGCATATGGAAACTTTAGGGTGCAATGAATGTTTCTATGGTGGTTAGATACCCCTCCCCCCTCTCTTAGGGGTGGCTGCCATACAAATAAAACACAAAGTTCTGCATTACTCGAGAATTAATCAAGTAAATGAAACCAAATTAGGCATATGGAGGTTTCAGGGTGCAACAAATAATTCTATGGTGGTTAGACACTCCACCCCCCTCTCAAAGGGGGGGCTGCCATACAAATGAAACACAAATTTCTGCATTACTCGAGAATTAATCAAGCAAATAAAACCAAATTTAGCATGTAACGTAACGAAGAAACATGTTATTTGCAAGTGGTTGAAATATCTTGAACGAGAATTGTGTCTGAAAATAATCTGATATTATAATGTCGAGTTTTGCTAGAAGTACTAGGAATGTTACAGTAAAAGGTAATTTTAAAGGGTAGATTAGAGGATCAATCAATGAATAGTTCTGCGATTGGGCGGGACGAAGTTTGCCGGGTTAGCTAGTAAACTATAAATAAACCATTGTTACATCATAAAAAATAAAGAACATTTTTGAAAGAAGGAGTTATACAAACAGAAAGTACTGAAATCAAACGAAGTTTATAAATTCTTCATAAGCCTCTGTCCTTCTTCTCTTCTCCTTTCAGCCAATCTCTCCATCGCTTGTATGGGCGCTAGCATGGCCTGGACATCACCCATCGAATCGAAACTGCAGAACCTCGCTGAATCACCCCTCTCCGTAATACCAACCCCGAACGAGCTCTCATGGATAGGATCAATCTTGACGCTGGGATCGTTAACCGGTGAACTACGAATATCATTCAAGCCCATTCACAATAATCGAAACCTTTCCCTACTTTCCAGGTCCAACATTCGCCGGCCTCGTTGCGTACCGCTTCGGGCGAAAGCTGGCACTGCTGTCCAGCGCGATATTCTTCCTGCTTGCCTGCGTGTTGTTTCTCACCGCGAGCACTGTGGCGCAAATTCTGGTCGGACGTTTCGTCCAGGGTTGTGGGATAGGCTTCGCCATCACCATCACCCCAATGTACGTTTGCGAAATCGCGACCGCTAACCGGCGGGGTGCCCTGGTGTCGTTGGTCCAAACCTACATGACGCTGGGAATGCTACACGACTACGCGATCGGTCCGTACGTCAGCTTTGTCACCTTCCAGTGGATTATGATGGTCCTGCCGTTGATATTTTTGTTGTGTTTCCTGCCCATGCCGGAAACTCCTCACTATTACGTGTCGAGGGGGAACTACCCGGCCGCGGCTGATTCCCTATCGTATATTCGCGGGAAACACATTTCTGAACTTGAAACCGAGTTTGAATCAATCCAGCAATCAGTGAGAGAATCCATGGAGAACCGGGGAAGCTTGAAAGACCTCTACCGTGATCCGGTGAATCTACGAGCCCTTACCATCTGCACTGGAGCGCTAATCTTCCAACAACTCTCCGGAATCAATCCGGTGCAGTTTTTCGCGCAAACTATTTTTGACAAGACGGGAACCGACATGGCTGCCGATGTTTCCGCCATCATTTTGGGTGTGTTCCAGGTCATCTCCAGTATCGTAACGGTGCTGATCACCGATAGGGTCGGTCGCAAGCCCTTCTTGCTATGCTCTGCGGCGGGCATGTGCATCTCCCTCACCGCTCTCGGAACTTACTTCCAGCTGGACAGTACGGGTTCGGCAGATAACCTTTCCGCCCTACCGGTGGTATCGTTGGTGCTTTTCGTGGTAATGTTCTGCAGCGGATACGGGCCAATCCCGTGGCTACTCCTCGGGGAGATGTTCGCGCCCAGCATCAAATCGATAGCTTCGTCGATCGTTTCATCGATCTGCTGGCTCAGCTCGTTTATCATTTTGTTCTACTTCACCGCCCTGGACGAGGCAGTCGGATCGCAATGGTTGTTCTGGATCTTTGCCATTTGCTGTGGTGGTGCCTTCGTATTTACGTATCTGTTTGTGGTGGAAACCAAAGGACTCAGCCTGCCGGAAATTCAAGCCCGGCTAGGTGTGAAGGGAGCAAATCATATAAGTAAACGTAACAATAATAATAATGACACTAGCGCTGAGTAATGAATGAAGATGGAAATAAATAAATATGTGACAACTGTTGTAGTTTGGATTTATTGTTAAATGATTATCAACAACAAACACAGGTTATCGATAATCATATAAGTAGGATTTACAATCGTTTGCTACGGTTATTAAGTTACAATCGTTTATCAATTTGATACCGGATGGCGGAAGTGCAATATTCCATTCATTGAAGATTTTGATGTGTAACAGCGGCGTTCTACAAATAGCAGATGTTTATTTGTACGGAAAAGTTGAACTGAGTTCGTTGAGTTTATGGTTCTTGTGGTCAAGCATTATTGTCAGTCACAAAAATTGAGATGGAAGCTTCGGAACTACGTTATATTTGGATATTTGAATGATCTCTCAAAACTCATTAGTGGCATTTTGAGTGGCTTCACTCTGACATGAAGAGCCTAAAATAGAATTCTTGATTTTATTGTTTCGGATATTACTCCCTAGTAGGAGAACAGTTGTTGGTTTGTCCAATTTAAGGTGTTTTCACGCAACTAGTAAATGCTAATCGATTTTTCTTCATGAAAATCACATTTTTTACATACATACATCTTTATTTCCATTTTCAATTTTCCAGTTATTTGATTTACATTTTAAGAGTTTTGTCATATGACATTTCAGCTTGATTTCCTTTCCTTGTTATTCTTGTTTCAGTATTCAAATATTTATGATGATTTATTTTGAGATCTCGATCACAGCTAATTTATTATAATCTATTCTAGCTAACCTAACCTAATTCTAATCATATATGTTTCTTATTATTTCAAAATCAGAAATCCGTGTTTGAGCTTTGAATGTTTCAGTAATTTGTATTATTTTTGTTTGAAGCGGAATCATCTTTGCTGTTTCGTGTATTTCTCTTGTACTAGTTCTTCTTGGCAAGTCTAGGGCCATTTTAAATAATTTGTTTTCTAGTGCTTTTGATTTCAATTTGTGTGAATTTGCACATAAGCTCCATACTGGGGCAGCGTAGACAATTATGGGGATAAAAAAATTTGTTTAACTATTGTTACTTTGTTTGCTGTACTCAGTTTCGATATCCTGTTAATCAATGGATAAAGTCTCTTTATAAATTTATTGCATTTAAGTCGCAGTTCTTCTATATGTTTGTTGAATAGTAATTTTGAATCCATTGTTAGTCCTAAATACCTTGATACTTTTGTCCATTCTATTGCAATGTTGTTCAATATAATTTTGTCTTCTATGTTAGGATCCAGTTTTGGAGTTGGTCTGTGTGGAAACACGATTACCTGTGTTTTGTTTGCGTTAATCTTAATCTTCCAGTTTTTAGATACTCACAAAATATGTTCAAACTGTTTTGAAGTTTTCTAATAATTGGTTCCAGTACTCTCCCTTTACAGAGAATAGATGTATCATCGGCATAAATTGATAATATACTTTCAGGTAGTGGTGGAATATCCGCAGTGAATACTGAGTATAACACCGGTCCCAACACACCGCCCTGAGGGACTCCTGCTGGTACTTCAAATGAATTCGATTGGGTGCTATTACCTTAAATGTTCTGTTTGCTAGATAATTTTCAATATTTTTTGTCAGATATGTTGGAAAATTCATTATTTTTAATTTGTGTACTAATCCTTGGTGTCACACATTGTCAAATGTAGTGTTCGACAATGATTTATTCTTTTTAATAATATTTGTTACCCTGACCAACTGATGAAATGTAGAGTGTCCTCTTTTAAATCCAAATTGTTCTGCTCTGATGATATCATTCGTTTCAATGTGTTCCAACATACGATTTAGAATAATTCTTTCAAAAATTTTACTAATATTTGATAAAAGGCTAATTGGTCTATAACTTTTCTCGCTAGTCGGATCTTTACCCGGCTTAAGAATGGACATTGCTTTGGCCACTTTCCAGCCTCTAGGAAAATATCCTAGATTAAGACAAGAGTTCGCAATTGATGCGAACACTTTGTACATTTTTTCGCTGAGTTTTTTTAATACAATATTGAACACCACATCAAAACCTGGAGCTTTCATATTCCTAGTGTAGTGGATTATTTTCTTAACCTCTTGTATAGTAATTTTCTTGTTCTGTGGTAAGTAGCTATTCGTTTGTTTTAAATCGTTAATTGTTTCTGTCACCGATTCTTCGTATGGACTGGTAAAATTTTCGCTGAGCTTATGGGAATTAGAAATATGGACTGCTATTGCATTGGCTTTTTCAGATGGTGTTATCAACGTTGAGCTTTCAGATATAAGTGGTGGTATTTGTTGTGGCTTGTTCTTCAATATTTTTGTCATTTTCCAAAAAGGTTTTGAATTTTTCTTCAGACCTGCTATGGTGTTTGCAAATTTTTCATTTTTCATTACATTTCAACGTACAGAAATTATTTCTCTGAGCCTATTTACCATCCTTTTAAATTTTATATTTCCAGTCATTTGGAAAAGTCTTTGGAAAGCATTCCTCTTGCTAATTAACAGTTTTGTATATCTGTCTATTTCGACATACCTCGTCGTTGTTGAAACTTCCCGAGTGAATCTCCTAACCGCATCCTGGAGCGTCAACTGGATGTTGTTAATCGTTAATCGCCTTGTTAATCGCCTCTTCGTCGATGCAGTATAACCATAAGGCGTTAAAATTATTCAAATTTGTATGATTTTTAACGATTTTCTTCAATGAGAAATTATGATCATGGTTTGTCCGATTGTGTCACATCTACTCGAAACCCACTCACCCGAAAAACAGTTACCCGAAAGACATTCACCCGAATTCCACTCACACGAATGTAACAAATACCCGAATGCGACAACTACCCGAATGTAACAATTACCCGAATGTAACAGTCACCTGAATTTAACATCTACCCAAATGCGACACATACCCGCAAGAAGGATATATTCGAATAAAACGCAAATTTTATTATTAGGAAGCATTTGTACAGGGTTTTCCAACTTTAAATTCCGAAAGTAAATTGAAATAAAACACACTTAGAATTCGAATTTCGATGAAACTTTTATTTCAAATGAAAGTTTGGTTTATGTCATTATGTGTGAACTACAACATCTTTCAAATGTCCACCTAGGGCTTCGGAACAGGTAATTTTCGATGACTTTTCGGCACATATGGGGCGGTATCTCGGTCATAACTTCACGAATGTTGTCTTTCAAATGTTCAAGAGTTTGCGGAGAGTTGGCATAGACACGGTCTTTCGCATAACCCCACAAAAAAAAAGTCTAGCGGGTTCAAATCGCATGATCTGGACGGCCAATTGGCATCACCAAAACGCGAAATTATGCGTCCCTCAAATTTCGTTCGCAATATGGCCATGTTCGGTCGTGTTGTGTGGCACGTGGCGCCGTCCTGCTGAAACCACATGTCATCCGTATCCATATCTTCAATTTGTGGCAAAAAAAAAAATCGGTTAACATGCGGCCATAGCGCTCACCATTCACAGTTACCGTTTCGCCGTCCTCCTTTTCAAAGAAATACGGCCCGATGACTCCACCAGATCATAATGCGCACCAAACAGTGACTTTTGGGGGATGCAATGGCCTCTCAACAATCACGTGTGGATTTTCAACATCTTTTCCGAATTTCCTCATTACAATTTCTCATTTTACTTCGTATTTTTGTTGCTTTTTCATGTTGTTCATGTCATTCGGGTATGTGTTACATTCGGGTAAATGTGATTCGGGTAAACGTGTTTCAGGTGAATGGGTTTGTCCACCTCTGTTCATGGTTTGTCCGAAAAATGACCATGGTTTGCCCGGTTTTAAAAACCATCATTTTTTAATGTAAAAATTCGAATTTTCAAGTAGATGTTGAATTTTCCATTGCTTGAGTTTACTGTCATCATATTGATCCATTCATAATTTAAGCTTTCTACAAGAATTTCTCGAGTTTTGTTTGTAGTTAGACAAAAATACAGTGATGCTTCTGAATCCGGACGCTTTTTTATCCGGACACTTTTTCATTACATTGAATATTATGCTAAAACCATGAAATTTTTTGCATGTTGAATTGATGTGACTGATAGTTAATATTGTGTCAATTTAGTTTAGTGTCAAACATGATACCTAGCTGTTAACAAAAAAATGTAAAAAATCAAAAATCAAAGTTGACGATTAAATTTCTTATTGAAGGAGTTGCATAAGGGTATGTTAGATGCCTTAGTATGGAGTATCGAGTGTGGAGCAGAGATTTTCGATCCGGGAAAGCACAAAACTCTTCGGTATACATTATAAAACTGCGTATTTCATTATCTTGAAAATCCAAAATGGCGGCCTCTATGAAATGGCGGATTTCATATTTTCTCTAAATCCCATCAATATGGATATCAAACGAAAGGGCTTGACTAGTAGAACGCAGTTATTTATGAGAAATTCAAATCCAAAATGGCCGCCAGCACAAAATATCGCCATATATATATTTTTTCCAACCCTTATCAATATGGATATCAAATGAAAGGGCTTGATTAGTAGAATACAATTATTGATGAAAAATGTAAATCCAACATGGCGGCCGTTACAAAATGGTGGATAACATATTTTCTCAGAACCCCATCAATATGGGTATCAAACGAAAGGGATTGGCTAGTAGAACACTGTTGTTTCTGAAAAATTCAAATACAAAATGGCCGCCAGCACAAAATGGCGCCATATATACAGGTAAACTTCGATATAACGTACATTTCACTTTCAAAATTGTACGTTGTATCGAATTGTACGTTATATCGAAGCAGAATAAAGTACTCACAAACGTAGTCTATAATACATTATTGTGTTGCTGTTTTAGTAAAGTTAATGAATAACTTCAATCAGAAGACGAAGCCAGCCTTTCTCATGATGTTTCCCTTCGTACTGTTGTTTAAAGCTTGTTTCATTTAGAATCCGGAATCACAAAACCAGCTGTATTTCGGGATTGATTGAAAGTACAAAACTTGTTTTAGCATCACAATACAGATAATTCATTGTTCTATCAGGAAAAAAAATATTGAAAAATCTTTTCCTTTACATTTTGGAAATGTGTACGTTATATCGAGGTAAAATGTACGTTATATCGAGTGACGTTATATCGAGGGTACGTTATATAGAAGTTTCCCTGTATATATATTTTTCCAAATCTTATCACTATGAGTATCAAATGACAGGGCTTGATTAGTGGAATACAATTATTGATGAAAAATGTAAATCCAAGATGGTGGCCGCTACAAAATGTTGGATCAAATATTTTCTTAGAACCCCATCAATCAAATGAAGGGCTTGATTAGTAGAATACAATGATTGATGAAAAATGTAAATCCAAGATGGCAGTCGCTACAAAATGGTGGAATACATATTTTCTTAGAACTCCATCAATATGGGTATCAAACGAAAGGGATTGACTAGTAAAACACAGTTATTTGGAAATCCAAAATCAGTTTTCTTCTTGTGGGTCCAGTTAAAAATTTGGTTGAAAACATTTTATAATTTTTTTTTCAGAACAAAACTCTGGTGCGAACTTTTGCCCCACAGCCACTGCGCACCTTTGCCCCACAAGCAAATTTTGAACTAATCGAATTTTTAAGAAAAGCTCTTGAACTTTTTCACAAAAACGAATACGCACTATCATCTACTATAGAATGAAGGTTACCTTGACAGTGTAGTTTCGAACTTTCCAGTTCTTTCAGGTAAGTGAATCATCATCTCCAAATCTGAAAAAGTTAGATCAAAACATCGCGAAACTCTTTTTAGCTCATAGGTCGCTTCAGGGTCACCGGTCGGATTAGAACTACCTTCCCCTACACTCATGAAGCAGCAGTAAACTTTCTTGGTGCTGTGATTTCGCTCAAGTCTTCTCTCGAGAACCCTCGATAGACTTAAGGGATGTTGAGTGCGTTGTCAGTCAGTCCATCCAAATACTGTATCCGCTACGTATGGTAGACCTCCAATGGGAGTCTTATGGCCGGTATGTAGCAAATGATTGGTTTCACCACCGGTAAAAGAGGCCTTCGGAATCCTACACGTAGAAATATCAATCGATCCAATCAGATGGTTTACTGTTGATCATCGAATAATCTGAAATTCGAGTGATGTGCCAGATCGGCTTGTAGCAGTTTGCTTTGCTTCTTGTTTCATCGATCTATGTCTGTTTGGCAAACTAATCAATACACAGACGCATTTGCAACAATTACGAATAATTTCGCTACATACCAGCGCATTTAATGCGTTTAAACAGATGAGAAGAATTAATTAAAAAGTGTTCTTTCTCGTTATTGTCACTTGGAAAACATTCTTGGCACTGAAATGATATGTAATAATTTGGCAAATACAATGCAAACCAATTCGGTTATTTATATTCAATATATTCGATAAGTGTTCGAAATAGCTGATGACAAACAGAGCGTGACAAAACTGGCAATTTGAATCCTATTTCAAGCAGATGGTTAAAACCAAACAACGCAACGCATCAGTACAAACTATTTACCAATCCACTTCAAATGGTGACCCTCAACTTTATCGACTACCGATAACAAAATCAAGTGCCCCGATCCGATAGTAGTTCATTGTCGAACGACGAGGATGCATCGTGCGCGGGCAACCTTCCGGGAGTATTTGGTGGCCACCATTGGTGAGATTAATACAATCGTTTCTAACCATTCATCCCACCATCACTTGCTTGTTCGTTCCAGCCAACATCTCGGCCGTCGCCGCAGGGGTTTCGGTCGGATGGTCTTCTCCCACGATTCCTAGACTTGCGGATAGCACCATAGCCGACAATCCGCTCGGATACGCCGTCGTCGAGACCGAACAGTCATGGATTATCTCAGTGCTAGCCATTGGTGGCGTTTGTGGACCGCTCGTAGCGGGACTGGTCGCCGATCGGAAGGGTCGCAAAATGACGCTGTTTTTTAGCAGTGTGATTCACATTAGCGGTTGGATTATATTGCTGATAGCCGAGTCCGTTCCGGTGATGGCTACAGCTCGGTTTGTACTGGGGGTTGGCAATGGGTGTATTCTTACGGCGCTGATGATATACACCGGTGAGATCGCCAGCGATAAACATCGAGGGATCCTAGGTTCGTTCATTCAGATTGGAATCATGAGTGAGTTCTGAAGACATAGTTTACACTATTCGAACACTTTACTGTTGTAAGTTTTTGCATTTCAGTTGGCGTACTGTACGCTTACTGTATCGGACCGTACGTTCGATACTATCCATTCCAATGGATTTGTTGCGCTGTCCCAATGCTGTTTGTGATTCTTTTGTTTTACATCCCGGAATCGCCGTATTATCTCGTATCGAGAGGATTCTACCAGCAGGCAACCGAGTCACTGATGTATCTTCGGGATGGAACATCCGAGGAGGTTCAGGAGGATCTTCAAATCATCAAGAGTTTCATCCATCGGGAAGAGGAGCTACGAGGCACAAGTTCGTTTAAGAATCTATTCACCCAGCGGGCGAATCTGAAGGCGCTGACTATATCATTAACCCTGCTGTCTCTGCAGAAGTGGACCGGTATCGACTGTATTCTCTCGAACAGTGAGCTCATCTTCAGCAAGGCAAACATTTCTGTGGCACCCGATGTGTCCACCATTATCGTGGGAGCGATGCAGGTGATTTTCTGTTGCATTACACTGCTCTTCATAGACCGAGTTGGACGAAAACCGATGCTCATGTGCTCCGCCTTGGGCCTCACGGTTTGCCTGGTACTTCTTGGGGCATATTTTTCGATGGAGGAAGCGAACGTTCCCACAGGCCACATCCGCTGGATTCCTCTGACGGGAATGGTTGGATTCATTGCCATTTTCAGCATCGGCTTCGGGCCGGTCCCGTGTGCGATCGCTACGGAAATCTTCGCCCACGATGTGAAAGCCCTGGGGAGCACAATCAATGTTTCCGCTTCGTTGGTGGTTGATTTCTTGGCGCTACGCTTCTTCCTGCTGATCAGCGAATCGTGCGGTCTCGGGTGGGCCTTCTGGATCTTTGGGATATTCTGCGTGGTATCTTTTGTGTTTACGCTGCTGTTTGTGGTCGAAACTAAGGGGTTGAGTCTGGAGGAGATACAACGGCGACTCGGTAAGACGGAACATAAATCGTGATGGGTCATCAACATGTGGAAATAAAAAAAAAAGCAAACGCTGGTTTGGGTGTTCCTAATTAATTGACTAGTTTCTGTATTCGATATGCACCGTTAAGTACCTAATTATTGCAAGCAGTCTAAATATTGGTCACTCCTAATGACATGAGAGTTTCTTACAACCTAATTACGGCACATCTCCGAAGTATCGTTTCGTCACAAATCACAAAATAACAATATCAAATGTTTCCAACGGTACAAAAGTTGTGTGTGTGTCAAAGCTCAACAAATTCCAACTACGTTAAATACAAATATTCAAAAAACTATCCCACCGCTGGATCGTATCATCGCTTGATCCCACCGGCGATTTGTGCTAGATTTAGTTTAGCTTTCAGTGCAGCGACGCTGCTGCCGCTCGCGCTGGAAGGTTCCGCGTCCTCGCTTACGGCAGGCCTCCGGGCGAGCGGTGGTCGATTGCCGTTGGCTTTCAACGGTGGAACTTGTGGCAGTCTCCTGGCAGGTTTCGGCTTGATGGCCGATGTGGGCGGTGCTGACTGGTGTTCACCTCCGATGTGATTGTCTATGGGTTGATGCTGCACGGGTTTCTGAGGTAGACTTGGTTTGGGTCGATTGAGATCAGGTTTCTGGACTGGTTTTACCAATCCGACAGATCGATCACTCTCCTCCACGATTTCGTCGAGATTTTCGCGGCTCAGGTGGGGTGTTCGAGGCTTTACCTTTTTCAGGGTTACTTCCCCGAATGGATTCGGAGGGGGTTCTTCCGTTGCTGGACTTCGTTTTGGGTGAACCTCCGCGATCACATTCTGGAACTCCCCGATAGTCTTTTGTCGTGGTAGCTGAGGCAAGCGACGGGATGGTTTTTCGTCACTTTTCGATCGTTGATTCTGAAAATCTTGTACTTTCTTCAGCTTCACCTGACTCAGCAGGGTGCCCAGATCTAGATCAGGGCTGGCGAGAATGGGTGGAGTTTCGACCACTGGTTTTGGATTCTCATCCAGAAGTGGGTCGTTGGAATCAACGCTGATCGTACGCTGGCTAAGTATCGCCGGAACACCTTTGATTTTAATCTCGTGAATGGCTTCGTGTGTGTCCAGCAAAGGTGAGCTTAGCAGAAATGGTGAATTAACTACCTTATTCTCGATGGTAACCTTGCCGTGGTTGTTGATGTTGACTTTGATGAAATGTTGAGCAGGTTCTAGAGTGGGTGGCGCTGGAGCAGATCTCGTTAACGGGGGTGGATCGACTTTCGTTGCTGTATACATATTGTTGGTGGTCATTGTGCTGATGAGCGTTGGAGCGGAAATGTCCAACCGAGGAGGCTTCGCGGGTGCTATCATCGTTGGGGACGCCGGTGGTACAATGTGTCCGTATTTTCGCATACGGAATTTCACCAACAGGTTTCTCAAATACTCCGTAAGTACGTATCGGTAGAAGTACAGGACTCCGCCGATCCCTATGAACAATAATACTGTGAAGGAAATATACAGAGCAATCGTGGTTCTCTCGGTAGAATTTGGATCAACTATTGGCCCACTGTCTATTGATCCACCTTGGCCGGATTGTTCACAGAACTGGCCTCCGTAGCCTTCATCACAGTGACAGTTGCCTTCACTGTTGCAAACGCCATGACCTCTGCAACCTTCGGCACAATCTTCCCCAACGTCATTCTCCTGAAGATGTGTTAGCGATACGCATCTCTGATTCCAGCACATCTTCCCGGAGCCACATTTCGCTCCATCCGGGACCAGCCCAGGATTGGCTACTTCTAAACCTAAATCTACTATTGCTGTATTACATATGGTCTCCCTCACGGTTCCCCGTGGACCGTAATGGCTGAACTTGGTCGTTGTTAGTTTGGAGTACGCCTGCATACCAAAATCCAACTTCTCATTTTTATGACTACAGTGCAGCAAGCCGCATAACATATCTTCCTGGCCGCACTTCGTGTACTCCCCGGTCAGTAGATCATTTCCGCAGTTTCCAAAGATCGAACCGTTCCGGTTTGTCTGGTAA
Source organism: Toxorhynchites rutilus septentrionalis (assembly GCF_029784135.1). Lineage (NCBI taxonomy): Eukaryota > Metazoa > Arthropoda > Insecta > Diptera > Culicidae > Toxorhynchites > Toxorhynchites rutilus. Next base: position 32,521,111 of record NC_073744.1, on the reverse strand, counting down.
CAATAATCATCTATCGATTTTGCCGTAGGGCCCCAGAGAACCTTGCACTGGCTATCGCGCGTCCGGCACTGTCCTCCGTAACAAAACGCCCTTCCACTGGCACACGGCTCCGTATCCCTCAGGTACACATCCTTCGGACAAACGGCCGTCTGTCCATCACAATACTCGGGAAGATCACATTCGCCCACTGCCATCCGACAACTTACTCCCGCCGACTTCAGCTTACAGTCCTCCAAGTCACAGCACTCTCCCGCGGCACACGTTGCGTTCACCGTCAGTTGGCAGGTGCTCGGATCGCAACATTTGGTGTCGCACACATGCGGCAATCCGCAGTCACACTCTTCGCCGGGTTCCACCAGACCATTCCCGCAGGTACTCCTCACAAACATCTTCACCGGTTTGTTCTTTAAACAGGATCCCAGCCCGTGTTTCAGGGCCGTTTCAAGATGTTCTACGCTGCACGAGCTCCACCGGTGAGGCGCTGCCTGACTCCTAACAGTCTTCGATGCCATCACACAACTCCCGCTGGGGCAGCTACATTCGGGTCCGTCATGGTCGATGTTAAAATTGTGCCCCATCTCGTGAGCTATCGTGCTGGCCTGCAGTGGCACAAAGTTGGTATCCACCACTTCCACTCCGCCCGAGCCGGCAAACGTGCACATCGAACCCATCTCCGCCTTCCCCACAATGCTGTCGGCGAAATGAACCGCCGTCAGCAGATGGGCATTATCGTGGGGAATCATCTTCAGCAGCGTGCTCCTCCGGTAGTGCAGGAAATTCTCCAGCGTCTTCTTCGAATCCTTGCTGATCTCGATCGGGTCCTGGTCGGACCAGATGACGACCCCGACGAGTGCGATGTAGATATTGAGCGGCCGGTAGATGGCATTCATCGCATTCACCAGATCCAGACAGTAGCGGTGGATCCGCTGCACGTTGGCCGTGGTGCGGTAGAGACTCCGATCGATCACCAGCACCAGCTCGACGTAGTTGGACGCCCGGTTGGAGCGGTACGCCACCTGGAAGGATTGTGATGGTGGTGCGGCCGCTTGGGGAGACTCCAGAGCGCGCTTCGTCTGGAAGAGAAACGATTGAGTTAGATGGGTCGAAGCACATTGACCGGAGGAACATAACACATCGCTCAATAAGTTCGGTGGATGATATAAAATTTTGAATTGAACATGTGATCAATGTCAGTTCGAACTAATTGAGTATGTCATAAATGGTGCAGATGCTTACCCGTTCTGCGCGTGCCTGGTGGCGCTGTTTGTATACGAAGTGTTCCCATCCCGAGCTGGTTTGTTCCGACTCCAGAAGATAGGTTACTTCGTGGTCGTACACGGCTCCACTGATGCCGTCGTCGCAGGCGGAGAGGGCCACGTACGATGATGGTTGACCGCGGATGATACCCTATGAACGATGGGAGAAAATAAGTTTTATGATTAATGTCGATGTTGATGGTTGAAATCATATATAATCGATTGAATTATCCGTAATGATAGGTCCATAATCACTCGGTGCGCGTTGAGTCAACCCTAAATGCACATCAATCGCAGAATGAGAGAATTATTTTCCTGATTGGGAAATATATGAGCTTTGAAGCTAGGGCGAATAAGAAGCAATTGTAAACAGCAACAGAGCTGAAAACAGTAGTTTAAAAGTGTTTCTGTGTTCAAGCCATGTTATTACAATATTAGTTTTTAATTACGCGCAAATGCATGCTCATTGATTGATTGAATTTCGAAACGAAAAAGCTTTTCGTCGAGTAGTAAATTTCAATCCGAAGTAGCAGAAATTTGGTGAGGTTCACGTGAGTTACCGAAAATTAAACAGATGCTAAGCAAGACTAGAAATCAATTTTTCTTTCTCGGAACTCAGAGACTTGAATTTTGACATTGTTTATCAACGGGAATAAAACGTCCAAGAGTGCAAAAATCTAATAATAAATGCGCTGAAAATGTAAACCGACTTCGGACAACAAAATCTGTAAAGCTTAACAGCGATCGGGAATTCATTGATAAGTTGACTCATACCGATGATTGAATACAATGAGCTTCATTTGAACGCTCCGCTTAAAATGCAATTAAACCTCCCTTTCGTGTCACGATTATGGAAAAAAAGATAGACATTCTCGTGAAACCCATTCTCTTTCATTCCCACGCCGCAGTTAATTTTCCGATTCAAATAGATTCGATTTGTCATTCGGTCGACGATCATTGATCTCCAATTATGACTTCATCTCATCGCCGCATTATGTTTTCACTTGCAGTTATTGGAAAGCCAAGGCCCCAGCATGCGGACGGGCTTTTTCTAGCTCTCTAGCGATCGTGGTTTTTCGATGTAAAAAAAACGAAATCAAATTGAAATGGAAATCGAAAGTCTGTAGAACTCGCTCCATTAGGTTGGCGGAATGATTGATTTTGCTGCATATCACTGGGGACCACAATTGTGTCTTGCTAATCTAATAACGAAGATAATGCTACAAATTGATCCATTTGATGCTATTGATTCGATCGACAGAGGATACGACGGAAGACAGCGTATCACAGGAAATCTGTATGTGTCGAGCAAACGAACGTGACTAACGTTGAATGAAGAGAAAAAACAATGAATAATAAAGATACGACGATATCGGAAGCGGAAGTCTAGCAGTACGATCGGAAGTACGTCGGTGCAATACGACAGGGAACTGTTTCAGATGGAAATAATTAATCAGGACAATAAATTGATTTCAATCGACAATCGACATCTTCAGTGGGCTTCTTCTATACACATTTGGTAACGTTTAATAATCTGTTTTGCGGCGCGCTCAACTGCCAAAACATAACAGTTCGGCTGAAAAGTTTATAAGGTAACACAGTAAAACTATTTTTTTTTTGCTAAATTCAATTTTATTATCCAACATAATTGCCTTCGACGGCGATCCGCAATTATAGCGATCTTGCAACTTTTCGATACCATTTTATAGTACTCTTTCGGTGTTTCCTTAAAATAGGCCTCAGTTTCGGTAATCACTTCAGCATCGGTCTTAAATTTCTTGCCAGCGAGCATTTTCTTCAGGTCTGCGAACAGAAAATAGTCGCCAGATCTGGAGAATACTGCGGATGCGGAACCAATTGATTTGTGACACTTTAAGGAGTTTCACAATAACAAAAGTTGCTTCACTCTCAGTGCTGTAACTCACGAACCAATCGATCGATTGCTGTCAAATTTTGACACGTATCCATTGAAAGATGGTACTTTGTGATAGTTAAGTAGATTTTTGCAAGAGGCGCCATCTAGACGTCAACCTTTTGAACTTTTCAGCCGAACTGTTACTTTTCTTGAGATTCTAAGAAACTTTAGGATTCGTCAAATGTAAAAATGATGAAAAATGTGCTTCCACTCAAATGCGGGTTAGTCTAATGTGCATGTACCGATGCAATAAAGTTAGTTTAAATTGCTTCGAAGAATGATCCCCGGGACCGTCAGAGACAATCCACTGCTATTCAAGAATACATGAGATGTCCAATTCACAACAATAGTGGTTTGTCAAGCGGTCTTATTTCGATTAGATCATAAGTTATAATAATAAAAACCTCCTGGTAAGTAACGTTCAGCTACTCTGTTATAATTTTACTGAATTCTTGAATAGACTTCGTTTGAATGGATATTTTGAAGTTTGCCATCTTGTTTTTTGGTCTACACATTTTCACCATTCTGGGGACCAAAATTTTGACAAATGTCAAAGTGACTTTTTGCGCCATCACGGTCGAGTCACATAGTTTTTTTTTCATTCCGCAGAAAGACGTGGCCCAAAAATTGTTCATTTCTGACCGAAGCATGAACATTTGTGTATTACATTAGCTAAAGCGATTAAATTTTCATAAGAATAGCATCCAAAGTCATAAGTTCTTCGTCCACGAAATACTATTCCGAATCATGTTTCGGACAGCTTCACATTTAGAACACTTTGTAATAATAACTTGAAATATTTAATGCCCTGATGGTATAACTCAATGGTTACTCTAAAGAATCAATTTTGATAATAATTTTATAGTTATATCATCAGAGCATTAAGCTTTTCAAGTCATAATTACAGAGTGTCCGAAATATTATTCAGAACGGTACTCTATTAGGTGAAATGAGGTGAAAATCGACACCCTCTGACTTTTCCTGTTAAACACATTTTTTGCAAATTTTCTGATTGCCCTTTGTCATTTCTTACGTCTAGAGTCATCTTTCACAGGGGTACGACTAAAACGTCAAATCCCTCATATTGCCAGTGTACCCAATATTGCTGCGGTTCACTGACATTTTGGTTCAATCAATTACTGTTGTTTACAACTCGGTCCGGTTATATAGTCGAATAGTGGTTAACTTTAAACTCCATGTTAAATGTGAACACCTCCATGTGAAACCGAAATATAAAAATCGCTCATGCAGTTAGAATAAAGCAGCGCATTTTTCGATTTCAATCCTCGTAAATGATATGTTGATAAACAAATGACGCCATATTGATTTTGATTTTGGGTAGCCTATATTCAATTGATGTCTAACCCCTGATCCTTCAACTGCGGAAGACGCGTTGCTGTCAAAACAAACAGCAAATCAAAAATGTGTTTTCGTTGGAAAACGTTTGAAAGACAAGACGGCAAAGCCTGACTGACACTCAGCTGAAAACAGCAAATGTTCAACAGGGCATGTCAACAAAAAATGCTGCCAGAGCTCATAGGAACCTCCAATTACGCTCATCGGTCACATCTCACTCAAGCTGGGATCAAAACTCCCGTGTTTATTCCGAACCAGAAGCAGAAGTTTGCCCGTCACCTGCTCGATCTTGAAAACCGTTTTTTGCGGATTCTTATTACCGATATCTGTCGTCTGGCTTTTGAATTGGCAAAAAAAAAAACAACGGGTAACACTCTTTCGATAAGAAAAAGATAATTACTGGCTGAGATTTCTAGTCGGAAATTTGAACCATTCGTTGTTTGAACTTGAGTTGTTTTTTAGATAAAAAAAAGAATAAAGAAAAGATGAAAAGAAGCTTAGAACTCACGATGTTCGAATGCGCGCGAGTTGATTGATGATTTGGACGATATCCTTCGAGACATCCTCGAATCCTATATTCATGAAAAAGACAGGCCAATTCCTCGGTAACTTCAAGATCATTCTCTCATCTATCACCACTGAATAAAATACATAGTCGCCAGCTCGTTCTTTCAATCTTTCAAACAGACAATTTTCGCTCCTAACTCAGCCAATTTTTCAGCAGAGGATATGACAACGAACTTGTGCATTTTTGACACATGTTTCGACTCATATTTTCGTTTCAGATTGGTCCTTCAAAACAGCAGAAGCTTCATTGCAAATCAAATAATGCTTGATTTATGCACGCGAAAATGTATATTTCAGACAATTTTCCTTGGAATACACGTCCTTCGTCATTCATTTTTGTTTTTTACTAGTGCAGGCTTCCATTTTGTGCTCCCGTGGTCGAGTGGTTAGCGTCACACCTAACATGCCTGGGGTTCGGGTTCGATTCCCGTTCTGGTCGGGGGAATTTTTCATCAAAGAAATTTCCTCCGACTTGCACTGTGTTCACGCGTATTCTTCACCCAAACTAGCGTTGTCAGAAAGCATTTCATTTTCGACAGAAAACATGTCATTCCCTGCCTTGAAGCGTCAAATAGGCAAATAATGACATATGTCTCCCAACGCTTTAAAATGTTTGTATGTATGGAAGCAGACATCTCTTTCTTTTTTCTTTTTTCATCTTTTTTTTGGGATTTCACCCGAAAAAAAGTTCAAACGGTGTCAACGGGGATCGAACCAAGGCTGACTGGAATGATATGCTGTTTTACACGACCACGCTATCCACATAGCTAATGATGCTGTTACGCAGAAGCGTGATAATATTACATCTCATTACAAATTGAAGTTGGAAAGTGTTTTCTAATTTTACTCTTAGAAAACACTCTCCAGCACGAAGGAAAACTATATCCATCTCGGTCTGGGCCGTGTACATATGTGGCGAAATAATGCGTGCTTATTTGAAACGTGTCTTTTGTTTCGCTCGCTCGTATTAACCTTATATTGCTTACCATATATTATACAAATGCTTACCAGTATTTGTGGGTCATGGCATTTTCTGTCATTTTACACTCATATAATGTAATAAATCGAAATGACGAAACATGAGCTAAAAATCCTTTTTGGGTGTAGAGCTTGTCCCTCAGAATGCATTCAAGGCGTGTTATTTGGCATAGAAATCTCAACTAAGTTCTAATAAAAATGACGCAAGTAATTCTACGTTGAGACGGCGAAGTTCCTCTAGGAACGTTAGTGCCATTCATGTCAAGTCAAAGGCTTCCATTTTGCTTCAATTTACACAACACACACAGCGATAAAAAAGCGATTGCCAATAGACACTGAAATGGTGAATTAACTCGACTGCTCTCTAGTGGCGAATGCACAACAAAATTGAATTAATTTTCTCCCAAACTTTCTCTCTCTCATGAACTCACGCGTACATACATCCCGTTCTCTCTCATAAGACTCTTGAAAAAGTTTCCAGCAGTTAAGCCTGGTTTATACGGTGTCAGTTACTCGGTTGCGAGTAAACAATCCGAAAAATTACGAACGTACCCACACCACGATTTTTTCATTTGATTTGCATGTATGGGACTACTCGCAACCGAGCTACTTCAAAGTTTGTCGGCTACTCACCCATATTTCATGGTATGGATACGTTCGTAGTTCTTCGGATTGTTTGACCTTTACTCGCAACCGAGTAACTGACAACGTAAAAAGCCGGTTTTACTGCCGTTACTTGCACGAATTTATACAAGTGTGAGCGGAACAGTGCCAAAAACGTGAAAATGTCCTTCGAGTACCAACGAGAACAATTATCAAAAGGCAAAATTAGCACGAAAAAATGGAATAGAAAACAGAAAATGATCAGCTTGGATACACGCGATTAACAAGAATTACTCACAAAGTTATTTATATTCAATTGTATGGAAGAATTTTCAACTATGTTCTTATTTTGGCTCATATGATTTTTTATTTCAAATCAGGCTGCAGGCCGCGCATGAACAAGGCTGGAGGACCGCAGGTTGGCCACCACTGATCTACGCAGTCATAGACAAACAGGCGGTTTACAACCAGCGGAACCTCACTCGTTTGTCGTCAATGTATTGGAGCTCTATAAAATGATCCCGCTGTCGTGAAGTTCCTACATAATGCGATGAGCACGTCTCCACACCTCAGTGATGGGGAAAATGTATGCCAATCTAGAGCGCAGCAGATAAAGGGATAAGGGATATTTCAAGACGACTCTCTCAACCCGCTTTGGTTTTGTCTGGCACTCAATTCCCTTAGAGCAGGGGTTTTCAGATTTTTTTTATGGCAGAGCACTTTTTATAGCAAAAAAAAATAGATGGAGCACCTACATTTTTCCATCAACAAAACAAATCCTACTTGCATTGACATTACCTAACTGGGAACAACTATATTTCGGTTGCGTGCCGCAGTTACACGGCATTTTACCCGAAGTAAACAAAATAAAGCACTGTATGCGCTGTGAAATCGAATTAAAGATTGTTTTATTCCAAGGTGGGTTTTCAAGTGGAGCATTTGCTATAACTTAGCGGAGCACAAATTTCCGGCGGAGCACCATTTGAAAACCCCTGCCTTAGAGCATCCCCAACGGTGGGTTGCCATAAACGTTGGTAATTTCACAATCTTAATCGTTGCTGTTTTGGATAGCATCCCATTTTCGCACCGGTCGTTGCTATCATGGTTGCCGTTTTACTACTTTCTTTTTCGCACCAGTGATTATCAAACGAGGATGTTGGAGTTTGGAGAAATTCACGCGTCGTCAAAAAAAAAAACAAAAATTAAAATAGCAACCTTGCGATGAAGTTACTACTGCGTTGCCAAATTTATAAACCGGCTGCTACCCTGGGGTCCGTTGTTATTTCACTAACCACAATGGCAACTCCCGGTGTGGTTGCCAAGTTATGGTAAAGGGTTGTCTAATTGCGTTCAGCACCCGAAATTAAGCAACTGTTGGGGATGCTCTTAGCAGGACGCTCAAGAGTCACGACCATGGCTATAAGATAAGGTGAGGTGTCTACTAAGAAGTGACCCATTCCTTTGACATGGATGATCTCAAGGTCTACGTATTATTGACATTCCGCCCCAAATTACTGAGAATCGATATATTTGAGAAGAATATTACTTTACTTACATGGTAGTGACACAGCTCCACCTCATGCATTGCCAGCTTTCTTGGCCTGTCCTGGCCGTTGTCCTGCACGCTGACGAAATGCTCCTCGGGAATCATTTCCTCATTTAGACTCAAATCCAGCGTCACATTCACCCCATCCAGAACATAGCTTATACTCAGCCGCCCGAGGCGGTTTTTTTCTTCGTCCTGCGAAGAACCTTTGTGATGTAACAGTGGGAAAATCCTCGCATATTGCTCAAATTTCTCTGCAACAAGAAGCCAACATAAACAAAGCAATAATCAATTATTCAAACCAATCACGATGACGATCATAATCCTGGGAAAACCCTTCCCGGGCGGAATAGCCGTCATTTTTCTCGGAAATCCGCCGCCGCCTTCACCCGTTCCGACCGACCGACCGAACCGATCGCATGCAACAAGTGGCTCCGACCTCAATTTTTCGCCACAGGTGAAACCAGCGATGAACCTCGACATTCATTTTACGCTCCAGTGCCAGCGATTTACCACGAAATGCGCTTGATTGGGCTTATCTGGGCGTCTGGGAATCCACGGCGAGAGGATAAACCTGCACGGAAGTGCGAAACCGACGTGAAAGTATGAATGAATCACAATCACAGTACGAGTATGTGGACGTATGTGCGGCCACAAAACAACATCGTCGCCACCGGATAGGCAGTCAAGCTTCATTCCGTTTTGTTGCTTAGCTATGGCTCACTTTGTGTGTACATATGCTCTCTCTCACTCTTTCTTCCTCCGCCGGCCACTTTGTGCGCTGCGATGAGTAGGAAACTCTAATGATTCATCAGATCGCGATTAAAACAGTCGGACGGGTTGGGTATGGAATTCCGAGAATTGTACCCGGAGAGCGAAGACAGAACAGACAGAACTCTGTCTTTGGGGTGTCAAGAATGGCATCAATTAAATGATGACCCTAAATGGGGGACAGTGCATCCTGTGGTACCCACCTTCGTTGTCACTCTCGGCCCGAGGTACCGAACCGGTCTTGTTTTGGGGTTGGCTCGAGTTCGACTGGCCACAAACCACCAGCGTTATCACAGACGTTAATAAGATAAAGGCACTCGTTGATATCATTGCACTGCACCCGTACACTTGCGTGCGTTTCTCACGAATAATTTCTCGACCGATTTATCAATAGCACAATCGCTTCTACGGCTTGTAACCCACTTGACCACACTCGAGATCCGTTGATGCTACGCAGACACTACTCATCATACGGGGTCGAATCGCTTCAGATGATGAATAAATCGCACAACTCTTTGCCACAAACGCACAACAAAACAAACGAAAAACGGCTAGATTTTCGCTTGGTTTGAATACACGCGCGCGACCGACTGAATGACTAACAAACTAGCTTCCGATAGGCTTCTCGGGGGGTTTTCGGTTTTCGGTTAGAGACGATTCTTAGTGCGTCCTCATCCAGCTGCGGTCGCCAAACTTCTGAATTAAACCATCGGTAGCAGCGATTTACGATGACATCAAAACAGCCAGCATAGGAAACACGGCGCGAGTTCATTCGTATGTTCATCCATCGCTTGCTCGGGCCTCCCCTTTGTTCGGCTTTAATTGCTTGGCTCAGTTTACGTAGCATATGATTTCATATGGCTTGGGTGCCTGTCTTAGAGGATGCCCCAATATGTTCTCCCGCCGTTCGATGGCAATATGATATAAGTCTCAAAAATTGGGGAAAAGTCTAAATTTGTTAGTGGCATCCTCTACGGATGCTCCCTTTTTCAGTCCAGCTCAACCAATCATCGTTTTGTTGTGGTAACGTTCAGTCTCGGTCGAAGAAGCAAACGTGTTCGCTCACGTCAGTATGCAAATTCCGCGACATGAATGAATATGAAAAATGTGTAAAACCCGCAAAGCGTACGAAAGAGCATGATGTGTAGGGGGAAGATGGTGGAAGAGGACGCTGTACAACTTGATAAGCATCGCTGGCATGAGTCACCTGTGTTTACGTTCGCCACGCGGTATGTAGTACCGCCGTATTTACATACACACTCATCGACGGTGTAGCCTACATTCGCGATGTCATTGGCCCTTTCCCTAACACGTGGGGCTGCCCCGAGGAATTTCCAGGTGTAGGCTCTGGCCAAATGACCCCCACTATTGGTAATTAATTAGCGTGAATTGTACCTATTACCAAACGGGAACGTGTCGAATTATGCAGCAGTTTCGAATTCAAATTGCTATGATTCATCCACAGCAAACTGCCAATCAATTGAATTGTTTACTGCTCATGACGTTACAATCTAACCAGAATATACATAATTTTGTTTCTGTTTTTGTTGCCACCGCTTATCTGAACTTCAACGATGCAAAACATATGGTGGGCCTCCAAAGTCAGAGCATGGCACGACTTAGGCTTATCGCCTGCTGTCCAACAGTTTACAGTTGCTCTCGCTACTACGTGCTTATTTTTCAGCGGAAAGCATCAAACGAACCCAGCGAAAGCAGTTAAAAGTGCCACTACAATCAAAACAATGATAAGAATGAACCATAACGGCCTTTACAGACAAGAAAGTGAAGAACGAAACGACGAACAGGGTCGAGTGCCTCATTGCAATTGGGGTGATGGACACGCAAAAAAATGGTTCAGAATATGAATGGTACTAGAAAATGAATTCATGGTTGTTGCATTCGTTTAGGACTACTCGGAAATTTATTCCGTTTTTTTTTCGTTGAAAATCAAGAGCAATTTGTTGCAATTTGTAAAGCGTATTTCGAATTTGACCACAAAAAAGGAGTGCAAGTTATTAAATTTTTATTAAATAAATCAAACAATTTTTTTTCCGATATAGATTCAAAACTTAGTCAGAAAGTAACCTAGGTCATTTTTTGAGATGAATGAAATAACAGTGAAAAGTGAACCAAGAAAAGGTATATCCAAATATAATTATTTTTGTGACAACGGTTGACATGAATGACGAGCTGAAGTTTCTGGTGCGATTTTGTTCCACTCAATTGCCATTACTTGCCGTAGTTGTTGAAGGCTTGTTGGATTATTTTCTTGAACTTTAGTTTTAGAAATAAAACCGCAAATGTTCTGTGAATGACACGAGATTGTCCTGACCTGTCCAAAACCTTGATTTTGCTTCACATAAACCAATTTTGAGGTGCGCTTCGGATCTCCATTTTTCTGAAACCAAGTTTCAATATCTGCAATCATGCTGAAAGCTTTCGCTTCAATATGTTCATATAAACCACTTTTGTCATTATTCCGTCGATGAATTCGAGCTCTTCGACGCCACACAATGCCATCGAGCCATTTTTTACGCGGTTTTTTTTGCGCGTTTTTTTACGAGATTTCTACGCGTAAAAAAAACAGTACAATATCACATCTGTCCCTCAGCTCACATTTTTCACTTATGCTCCCTCAGATCATATTACGGTAATAAGTGCCGCACCTAATCGCGATTCTTACGTGGATTTAAGGTGTTGGGTAACGGGGAGCTCACTTGTGGTACAACGGCACGGGGGTTTCACGGGCAGCGATTCGTGAATGTCTTTCCATGTATACTTAGCTCTAGACGGTCCGACAGTGGTACTGCACGTGCATCGGCAATAGTGTGTACAAATCGCAAGGAAATCTTCTAGCTACAACAGATGACCTTATTCGTGAGGAAAACCGAACTATAGCTACCAGTAACCAACGAAATTGCAGGAAAAAACTACGGATTTTCGGAAGCGAGCAACACTCAACTTTTTACTTCCGTTCTACGTAAAGATAGTCCCATTTGATATCTATCATTAGGTGACATTGTTTTTTTACGCGGATTTTCGAATCAACGCGGTTTTTTTCACGTGGATTTTCCAATTAACGCGGTTTTTTTACGAGGTACGTATCCCCCGCGTAAAAAAAACTGGGTGTAATGTGATGCCCACTTCAGCCGTTTTTCAATTTTTTTTCTCCTATAGCCATAGTTTCTATGGTGCCATTCGATCCCTAAAATCTTGCTTCTGAAATCGATTTTGCAGTGATTAGGGTGTCATCAGTGTTGCCATAATAAAATTTGTGTTTTCGGTCTAAAACAATCTGTTCATCTTAGTTTTTTCTCACAAGATCCGTGTTGAAATCTGTTTCAAATTCATAAGTCCAATTTTGAAGTATAGTTTTAGCTTTAGTATCATATACAACATATATACATATTAGGGTGCCAATGAAAATGGTCATCTCGAGTTTCAAAAAGTTACCCCATAAAAAATGTTCACCACCTCGAAAAAACACCCTATGCCAAATTTCAGCTCAATCGAACTTAAGGAAGAGTGGCGCAAAGCGGTCAAAGTTTGAGTTTTTTGAAAATCGAAAAATCACCCAAGGGGGGAGTAAAGGGAATCGGGGTTTTCGAAAAAAAAATTTTGATGCCAAATGTCTTAAAATGGCACTCAAATTTTAACGTCTGCGACACCAGTAAATGAAGTCCGAATGAGCCTATATTTTGCATAGGGTATATTATTGTGCAAATCAACTCCCAAGAGTCCCAGAGCTTCGATTTTTGACAAAAAAAAAATTTCGAGATGCACTGGATCTCCACGTTTTATGCCATTTTAAGACATTTGGCATCAAACAATTTTTTTAGAAAACCCCGATTTCCTTTACTTGGGTGATTTTTCGATTTTCAAAAAACTCAAACTTTGACCACTTTGCGCCACTCTCCCTTAAGTTACCCTATACATTTTGTATAGGGTAACTTTTTGAAATTTTAGGGTCGATTTTTTCCCATACATTCATTGGCACCCTAATACATATGTTTAGGGTGCGGATAGTTTCTGATAGAACCTTCTCATTCTATATACAGGAAAACCTGTTTTTGTGCGGTTTTTTGTGCGATTTTTTTGTGCGATTTTTTTTGTACGATTTTTGTTCTTGTGCAGTTTTTTTTGCGCGATTTTTTTTTGTGCGGTATATGAATAGAAGCATATTTAACGAAGTTATCGTCCATTTAGTTTTTTCGACGGTTTATTCAGTGCGAATAATGTGCGATTCACATAGAACGTTACGGAGAAGAACGTCTACGTTCCGTCAACGTCTCTACCCATTCACACATGCAGTCAATGCTTCCAGTCACGTCAAATGTCAAACGAATGATTTATTTAATATTATTGTTGGTGTCGCCACCTACAACAATTTAAATCGCAATGACCTCTTTCGAATCATCATGCCTAGAATGAGTTCTAAATTTTGAAAAATTCAATGAAAATCATTGAATTCAATTATTTAAATGCTTAAACCCCGTAGTCCGATTCTTATTCAACAATAATAATATATAGACTATTTCTCTCAGCTAGTCGCGAATGATTTTCACTCCGAAATTTGGAGCTAAGAGATATGTTGGCATAAAAAACAGTAAGTTACTCATAATGCGATAACTGAGGCACCACTCGGTGTCGCATTGGAGTCGATTTTCGCGACTGGTGGCGATTGGTGGCGACTTTCAATGTGGGGCCATAATTTGGGCCTCAACTTAATGTTTACAAAAATGTCCAGTTAGAAGTAAAAATGTCCAATTAAACATGTTGTATCACAGGTCTGTTCAATTAGCTAAATGTCGAATTGAATGTAAATTACTGTACAACCAAATTAAAACAAAATCCGAGACACAAAGCCCAGACAAAAACCAAACGAGCCGTCTGTCTCCGTCAATTATTCTTTTCTACAAATCGTTACGTTGCCGGTGTATGTGAATGTTTCCTTAATAATTACATGGTAGAATAACTGACGTAACGTGACGTAACGGGACGTGAACGTGACGTGGATGTTGTATGTGAATCGCACTTGCGTCTAAAATATCCACTTCTCAAATCATTCCCATCTTTCCATCATCTCTAAGTTGCGCATGACATGATTTCTAACAGCAACAAGTTTCCACATGCAACTGAAAGCATAACACAGCCACGCGCCATCAAAAAGGCAAACTGTCCCATCGCAAAGCGGGGAAACAAAAGGAAATCGAACGGTGAACGGCGTGGATTTGGGTTATTTTCTTGGAGGAATTTTTTTTATGCGGTCCCTATCTACTGCACAAGGTTTGCCTATACCTAAAATAACCGTTTGTTGTAACTAAATTTATATTTTGAATTCGAATTTGCGTCGTTGAACCGTTTGATTCAGAAAAATGTTTAAAAAAGAGTTTTTTCTATTCTCGTCCATTTCAGTAGCTTCTGTTTCTACAGCTTCACCATCCTCGTGGATATACGAGTATTTGACTTCTTTAGATTCTGTTCAAAATCTCAAAAGTCCGATCCTGCAACGTTTAATTCAATGTATTATCCTGGTCATACATATACAGGGTCTTTCAGATTCAACGCTTTCGCCAAAAAAAAAAATCAAATTGCTCCTTATAAAAAATTTTTTTCGCTCCGTCGATGGTAACACTGCATTCCCCACTTCGGGACGATAATATTCGGCTACTCGTTCAGTCTGATCGGATGGTCTTTAATGTCAAGATGTACAATTTCCAAGAACGTGTATTTTAAACGTATTACTCGAGCAACGAAGCCTTAGTGAAACTTATGGTAAGAATATGGTAAGAATTTCAACATTTCTCGTCGTCGATTACTTCCTCTGGGGGTACGTGAAGGACCGTTGCTATGTTAATAAGCCACAAAATTTGGAGGAACTTATAGTAGAAATAACTCAGATTTTCAGAAGTCGTAGTGTTAGAGTTGTGTATGAAGAATTTTGTTCACCGTTTAAACGCGTTATCGAAAAAAGGGGTAGTCACATTGAAAATGTCCCAAAACAAGCTTTATTTTATTTTTTAAAAGTAAAAATCGGTTCACTTTGGTAGAAGTTATAAAAATTTGTTGCGTGAGCGTTTAATCTGAAAGACCCTGTAATAGGAAAATGGTCACGGCTGAAAGTGTCATTAGATTATTGACATTGAAGCTTACTGGTTAGTATGAGGGAGATCATAGTCAAGTAAATCGCTGTGGTTTGACCTGATATACAGTCTATTCTGGTGTGACCCCCATCCTTTAAGGTAGTAAGCCAAGGTTATTGCCCAGCTCAATCACCGCCAAACCTCTACTGTTTGATTTGCTTGATCTCCGTATAATAGGAGGGGAGAGTTGAAATTTGAAAGAATTTGCTCGATCTCTTGCCCCACCGCCCTATGATTGTGAAATCTCGAAGAGGGATACTCCGTATTTCCACTCTTTTTGAGTGGCGGAGATAACCCCTCTGGGCTGCAAGGCTTATCGGTCGCAGTGTCCTTATGTCTCTGTTTTCGCTTCACACCAGCCACTCTATCCTCGGGAGTAGGTGATGATACCGCTAGTCCAGTTTCAGGCGTGGAGCCGGGAGCCGTTCTTGTACCCGGAGCCGCGCGCTGAGCGTTGGTGCGTTATTAGTGCTAACTCTCTTAGGAGTAGCACTTGGAGCACTTCCAGCATACCGCCTCTCTCTGACCCTTGCAAGAGATGTGCCCGAACTGGTAACACTTGTAACCAGGGTTGCCAACTGTTATTTAAAAAAATAAGAAAGAATGAGAATAAAAATCAGGATAAATCAGGATAGCTCATATTGGGTTGTCCTAAAAGTTTGTAGCATGGTACCGATTTGAGTATTTGGAAGCCCCTCGTTTCATAACTTTGAAGCCCAGAGTCAACACAAACTCGGTTGTGTTAATCTGAGCTACTCTCTTCTTTCTCTGTATGGGATGTTTGGCAGCGCGGGTGCCCCTCCTATTTTTGTATTTGAGCGACTAGCCATAATGGGTGCTGGATGTTGACTCGGCGACTGTTCTTAGCCAAGACACCCACTGACCAATACATTTTTAGAAGACTCATGCTTTCCTTTTTTCGATAACACAATTTCCCCCAAAAAAGCAGAGTCTTTCGGTGGGTTTCTTGTTCTTGAAACTCCAAATCCGGCGAACAACTCGATTTGAACTGTATTCGGGAGCGTAAAAACCGCGAATACAGGAAAGCGAGACGGATGCAAGCACAAAGAACTTCGGTAACAACTATGGAATTAATAACTTCGCTAATAATTACGCAGTTCCGGTTCTAAAGAATGCTGGGCTGATCTGAGGATCAAATGATATATTCGCATTCCAACTTTGGCCGTGGAAGAGAATTTAATTTTATATCCCTAGTTCTGTTTCACAATCTTTCGCTATCTTTCACACAGCTCAAATATTCTATCCTCCCAGAACATGTTTGCTTCCACGTCGAAAACTGCTGCGAGCCATACATGTGAAAAACAGATTGCTTGGTAGTAGCTCATAATACAGAATCCATTCCAAATCCCACCAGAAGCAGAGTATATCTTTCCTCGGGCGAAAACGGGATATGTAAAAGAATTAATGAGCATTGTATAAATCCTCGCATAAGTGGAGGTGCTAGTGTTTCGCCTAACCTTTTGATCGTTTATATTTTTTCCAAAAAACCTACAGCATCAGTACAGTCAATTGCAGAGAAATCAATATTCAACTTTTCACTAAATCCATCCATGCTTTGGAATGAATCTTTACTCGACAAATGAGGAAAGAATATCACCAGTGGAAGACTTGTTGATTTTTTCCTAATTTTTATGGCGGTTATAGATATATTTACCATAGTTCCATCATTAAAGTTGATCCTACTTTGAATCAGACGATCAAATTACATATAAAGTCTTTTTATATTGACTGTGGATTCAAAAATTTTCTATTGAGTAATTTTACACATTAATAACTCTGGGGATACATCTACATTCACATCATCCTCGATAAAGCAATGTTGTTCCTCAAATTTAATCTCGTTGTAATTTCATAAATTCGTCAGACAATCTGGTTTAATGAAATTTTCTAGCACTGTTTAAAAAGCCACAAAACATTAGAGGGTAGAGATAAAAAAAGTTAAGAACAGCTTTACGTCTAGGAAATTTAACTTAATGTGAGATATATACAAGTGCGAACTGGAGAACTATCATGACACAAAACTTTGGCATGGAAACCAGTATATTTATTACGAATAATGTAAAGAGTACAAAAATCAGGAAAAATCAGGTTAAAGTGAGTGTGCGTCAGGATATCAGGGAGCGTGCTGAAAAGTCTGGGGAATCCTGAAAAAATCAGGAAGGTTGGCATCTCTGCCTGTAATACTGTGTTGGTTTGGATAGGGGAAATCAGGGTAAAATCGACACCCTAAGGATTTCAACATATTTGCAAGATCTACCATGTGTCTTCGACTACAAATCGTTATAGAACCTCTCTTCAACTGTTCATGAACCATTCTACATGATCTGTTGATCATTTTTGATTAGTACTCGAATTTTGATAGAATTCAAAAATTTATGTTTCAGGTGAAATAAATGGGAGTGCGGGTGAGATCGACATCCTGTCGGGTAAAACCGACACCTTTGAAGAAACGAATGAAAACTTGTTACAATAATTTCAAAACATTAAGAGGTTAATTATATATTATGTGTACACTATAAGATCCCAGCTTAGGTGAGCATCCGCGTGAAATGTGCCGATGGGCACATTTGGGGATACCATGAGCTCTGCCAGGCTTTTTTGACATTCCCGATTCAATGTTCGTTTTGGCTGTTTTATTAGTTCAGCTCTGCCGTTTTGTCTTTCGAATATAAACATGAGGCATCTACAAAAAGTAAGAACGCATTTTTCCTGTCTGTGAAACACAAACCAGGTGTCGGTTTTACCCTGACTGAAGGTGTCGGTGTTACCCCGAATGGACTCGAAATTCCAAACAATGTTTTCTAGAATTGATAAGCAACAACACACCCTACTTTCTCTCAAATTATATTGAACAATGACCTACGATGAATTAAGCTCACAAAAGTATCGAATTTTCCACAATTTTCCGACTTAAACACATAAATTCCACGAGCGAAATTTTACTGTATTTTTGTTTTACTGTCTGGACTGTCTCATGTTTGCTGACCGGTTCTGTTTTGTTGTCTGTTTGACAGCAAAGCGACTTCCACAGATGTGAAACCAAGATTTTTAGGGTTTCCTACAGATTTACAAATTTTTCAAAATAACGATCCAATATTAGTTGTGGCTTGACCTCAATAATATTTTTCCCATCTCACCAATTTAATTCGTATAACATTCGAATCAGTCTGAATGAGAGTCATTTTGGCATTCATATATAGCGTGAAGAACTGCTTTCTCATCTCTAATCAGGTGAAAAGATGCAGTAAATAAATAATACTTTTTATCTTTTCCATACTAAATCACAGTGAATGCATATTTCTACGTGGATACCATCAAAAACGTGAAATCTATATAAATAAAAATGATTTGGTGTCCATTCCTCACGACTTAACTCAAGAACGGAGCAACGGATTTGGACAGTCAGTATAAGGATTGAAGTTATCGTCCATTTAGTTTTTTCGATGGTTTATATGCATTTCAGTGCGAAAAAAGCATATTTGCGTCTCAATTATCCACTTCTGAAATCATTCCCCTCCTTTCATCAAATGCTCTAAGTTTTGGCATGACATGATTTCTAACAGCAACACGTTTCGACATGCAACTGAATGCACGAAACAACCCCGCGCAACCGAAAAGGCAAAGTGTCCCATCGCAAAGCAGGGAAACAAAAGGAAATTTAACGGTGAATGGCGTGGATTTGAGTTATTTTCTTGGGGGAACTTTTTTTATGCGGTCGCTATCTACCGCACAAAAAAAGTTTTTTTCAAGATGTGTACCGAACTCGATTTTTTAAAGCTGCTGGTGAAGATTGGCAAGATTTTTTTATGCGACTTCTTTTGTGCGGTCCCTATCCCCCGCACAAAAAAAAGGTTTGCCTGTATATAAATAAAAATGATTTGGTGTCCGTTCCTCACGATTTAACTCAAGTACGGGGCAACGGATTTGGACAGTCAGTATCAGGATTGAAGTGTCTCAGTCTGCGTCAGGTCAAGGAAGAAATTATATATTGCGAATATAGATCGCGCATAGAAAAATAATTTTCGAGGAACGGGAGTGTTCGAAATTATTTAAATCAGAAAAGCAATTGTGGGCGGGACAAAGTTTGCCGGGTCAGCTAGCTCATAATAATTATGCCAGTCAATGATACTAAAGCTAAGATAATGCTTCAAAATGGAACTTAAAAGGGCCTGACTGGGTAAAGGTGAAGGAGAATGCCGCGCTATGCGTTGCGTCGCGACAATTGTGCTTTGACAATTCATTTTAAACATGTGTGTTTCCAATCAGCCGCACACAATAATGCGTTGCGTCATTAGCATCGTTGTACTAAACGCTAACATTTGTTCTAAACTGTTTGCGCCGAATATGTCAATGTGTTGTTTTTAAAACATTCAACTGGTTTGTGGACACAACAAGAACAAGATTTTCATGCGAACTGAAATTCATTGAAAAGAAGTATAAAAAAGTTATTATGTATTCATACTTATGCAAAGTTAAGCAACCGATGCAAACTGAACATCGGTTGAATTCATTATATTTAGGGTAGTGGTGAATAAACGGAAATTGACGCGTAATTAAAAAATGAAATAACAGATTTACTAGTTGATGGAAGTTGACTGATTGAATTTTGCTTTGTGTTTATTTACATGAAAAGAGGTGACGCGAACGCTAGGTCGTGATTACAAATCAGCAGCCTGCGTCGGGCAAATGCTTTAGCACAAAACGCAAGCAATGACAGCTGATGAGAAGCAACGCACAACGCACCATTCTGTTTCCACCTTAAGGCAGTAAAAAGTGTCCCAAAACCAAATCACCAGCTCTATGATAAATGTTGTATATGGTACCAAATTAGAAATTTATACAGGACGGACTCGATTATATTAGGCTGTCAAAAAAGCCCTGCGGTATTTTTTTTAAATTTTCATTTGTTCATAAAATTAGTTACAATCATCTGTTTTAAGTCAAATATGCGCCGTTTTGTTCGATGACTTGTTCCCAACGAGATGCCAACTTCATAATACCCCTGTTATAGAAGCTCGCTTCCTTATTGGCAAAAAACTCGGATAGCCAATTTTCACAGGCCTCTTATGTGGCTAACTTCTGACTACCTAGCTCGTTCGCCATGGACAAAAACAGGTGGTAGTCACTTGGTGCAAGGTCCAGACTATACGGCGGATGCAAAAGAACCTCCCATCCGAGCTCACGGAGCTTCTGGCGCGTCACCAAAGAAGTGTGTGGCCTGGCGTTGTCCTGATGGAAGACAATGCGGCCTCTGTTTATCAAAGATGGCCTCTTCTTCATGAGTGCTACCTTCAAGCGGTCCAGTTGTTGGCAGTACAGGTCCGAATTGAGCGTTTGGCCATAGGGAAGCAGCTCATAATAGATTATTCCTTGACAATCCCACCAAACACACAGCAGAACCTTCCTGGCCGTTAATGAGGGCTTGGCCACCGTCTGAGCCGTTTCAGCGGGCTTCGACCACGACCGTTTGCGCTTCACGTTGTCGTAAGTGACCCACTTTTCATCGCTTCAGAAACGGGTCGATTTTGTTGCGATTCAGCAGCGATTCACATGCGTCGATACGGTCAAAGATGTTTTTTGCGTCAACGTGTGCGGCACCCATACATCGAGCTTCTTTGTGAATCCAAGCTTCTTCAAATGGTTAATAACGGTTTGATGACTTATCCCCAGTTCTTGGCCGATGCTACGGCTGCTACTATGCCGGTCTTTCTCGGCTGATTCAGCGATTTTGTCGCAATTTTCGACGACAGGCCTTCCGGAGCGTAGCGCATCTTCGACGACCTCTACATCAGAACGAAAACGTAAAACGTTGAAACCATCATTGTGCGGTGGAAATGGAAACTGTATCGGGTCCATAAACTACACAAATTTTATTGGCAGCTTGAGATGCATTTTTGCCTTTGCCATAGTAGTACTGTAAAATATGTCGGATTTTCTCTTCATTTTGCTCCATATTTGCGACACTATAACTCACGAACGACTTAACCAAACAAAACACTGTCAAGGACTATATTATAGCGCGCAAAAAAACCTTTCCAACAAGTAGTATGACTCGATACAATGAATACAACTAGAACTACGCGCTTACAATGACACCTCGCGGAAATACCGCAGGACTTTTTTGACAGCCTAATATAAAGTATCCGATTTCTTTTCTCTGTATATAATCGAGTCAAGAAAATTAATTTTTTAATTTGTTTTTTTTTATGCATATATTTTTCGTTTTTTGAGTATAAAAGATGAATTTCTTTTTCACATGAAAACAAAAAAAAATATCTAGGATCTCTCAGGAGATGATAGACAATCATATTTGATGAAAAAAATACACATATGGTCGAATTTCAACAATGATAGAGTTATTGAACTTCTCTACTAATCTGGGAACTTTATGCATTAAACTGACTCTACTTAGAAAAGTACGCCACGTAGGACGGTTCTGTTGCTTCCATTAGAAACGTGAGAAAATTTAGTATAGGATATAGTTGTGAAACATCTAAATTAACGAATTTAAATAACATCTTTGAAGTGAAAAACTCAAAAAAATAGTGCTTTTGAAGGTGTTATTATTGATTTTAGTCCAACAATTCATAATAAACTTGTTTGTTGCTATCAAACAAATTAAAGTCATCTATCCGCTCTATAATTTGTTTTTTGACACCAAACTTCTATCTTCCTTGATTTCGCTGCATTATCGTTATAAAAAATTCCTGGTGAAAATTCAATCAAAATCTTGAAAAATCACGATTTTTTCTCCGCTTATAATAGCCAAATAAATTTCACCTCAACGCTTGAATGTTACATTTTTTCTTGAAATAAGTCATATTTGATATATATCAAAAAAATTCAAACTGTATACAATCGAGTCCAAAATTGTATATAATCGAATTATACATAATAGAGTCTGTATATAATCGGGTCCGACCTGTATAATATTTTCCATAGAGCTGGTGTTTTGGTTTGGAGCTTTTACTTCCATACCCAACCAGACCCTTTAATACAGATTTCGATAAAGTTTTTCTGAGAAAAAACTAAGAGTGCTTTGCGATCGTGGAATGCTACAAATGAAACACAAATTTCTGCATTACTCGAGAATTAATTAAGCAAATGAAACCAAATTAGGCATATTGAGGTTTTAGGGGCTGATATTATAATGATGAGTTTTGTTAGAAATACTAGGAATTTCATAGCAAAAGGTAAATTCGACAGGGTCGATTAGAAGATCAATCAATGAACAGTTCTGCGATTGGACTCATGAACTTGCTCAGAGTAAGAGAACGTGAAACGTGGTATTGATAACAAAAAACAAATGTTGGGCGGGACGAAGTTCGCCGGGTCAGCTAGTAGAAAATAAAAATGAAATAAACTTCCAACACAATTCAATTATTTTCTTGAATTTTTTTCCAAAAAAAATTAGAAATGTCCACGTGGGCAAAAGGGGAGGGGCATAAGAAATGTCCTCGCTTGTCCGAGGAACGGGTAGGGGTGTCTGAAATCGTGCTTTTTTTGTCTACGTGGTGTGTTAGGGACAGTCCCTAACATGCTCCGGTGGCGTCTTCATCCTGCCGGAAAGCATGATTCTCTGCAACCAATGAAAGAATACAAATTTAGCAAAGAAGTTCAACACAATATTTATGTTCGACAGGGAAGCCCTATCATACAACTCAACGCTTTTTTGATAAATACGGCTTTTTTGGAGATGCAGAATAGATTCCACGTATTATTGAATACAGAAGCGAGGGTTCATTTTTCAAAATATTTATTTCACGTTTCCACGTTGTCATTATCTAACCCCTTCCCTCCTCACCAAGTATGGGCATTTCCTTAACTCTTCCCCCGACATTCGACATTTTGAACTAACACCCTAGTACGGAAATGAAAGGCGTAGTCCTACATCAGAACTAAAACATCAAAAGTATCCCAACAGGACTGAATATAATGAATTGATCAGTATCTTCCTTCAAAACGACTCGTAGAAATCATACCTTCGGGATATGTTTTTAGTGTAATTTTTAAATCTTTAGAGCAAAAGGAGTTCCATATGGATGAAAAACATTCAAATCTTGCAAAAAACGTATTCTACAACTGCTGATTTTGATGAGAAAATGTTTATACTTGTATATTTATTACGGAAAACCCATGCTATAATTATTCTAGAGCAACTGTAGCGATTCCAATTGTGGTTAATGAACTGAAATATTTATCAAGTAAGAAAAGAACGCATTTGCATTTCATTTCATTAGCTTCATTTGCATTTCAGCTGCCCACCAAATAAATTTCTCTAACTCCAAAGAAGTATTCAAACTTTCGCAATGTAACACCATCTCGCAAAATTATTGCACTTCACTCCCTCCATTTGAATCGCGCATATTACAAATTCCAGACAGGTTGCCGGCGCGATTATGAAATACTCATTTCGCCCCCAAACTAAAAGCAAACACGCTGCCACCAGCTTGTGCATCGAAAAATGCCACCGCGCACACCGATGCTTCTCTCTTAAGTTATTGCTGTCGCACAATTGAATAGACCGCCAGACAACCGCCAGTAGCGAGCAAGAACCCGCCAAGGTGCAACATTCCTTGGCGCCCCAGTCAACGACCTGTTTTTTTTTGCTCACCTCTCCCGAAGAACCAGTGTCAGTGGATAAAGAACTTTTACGACCTAGCGCAATGTAGTATCTTCTGGCGCACACAAGGAAGTAGCATTGAACTTGGCCCGAGAACGAAAAAATGTACCTCCCCCCACTCCAAACAGCTATCACTCGCAAAAAGTTGGTTAGCTGTGCGGCGTCCCAAATTTTTGGCCCTCCCTCAGTATCACGAAACCGGGACAGACAAAGGAATTTTACCACCCAACCAAAAGGGGGAGCGCGTGTAGCAGCAAGAATGGTAGACAAATTGAGAGAACGAGCGAGCGTCGTGTGTGTGTCGGGCAAGGTTACCAAATCACAGCCCGTCTTGGAGCCAAACGACAAACAACAAAACAAGAAACATCCCTGGTCAGGTCTGGTGCTGAGATTATGAGATTGAGGAGAAAGAGCTCGCCCGGAGCGTGGCCAGACTTCCCAGAATCGCATGACATGGTGGCAAAATGTGGCCAGTTTATTTGTGGTATTCCATTTCGAGTTCATTGGGGCTAGTTGAACAATATCGGCAACACTATCCGATCCATCCTTACTATTGAACAGCATATTCCACATCACGCTACCGAAGTTTGTCCTTACTGCTTCCATCTGCAGAACCGAGGTGTATCAAAAGGCACTTAAAATAGATGCTTTCTTTCGGACAGTATCTTCCATCATGTACAGGGCAAGTTTTATGGGGAATATCGTGCAGCCAGAATTCCAGGTAATCCGTCACGAGCCGAACTTATCCTTTGTGTGGAAAGTTCAGAAAACCTTGGGATCGGATCCTTGTAGTCTTGTCAGTGTCTGGAATTTACCCAAAGCGGACCGCGGAAGTCATCCTCTTTGTCTGTACAAGTTCCCACACGTAGATACCGTGAGACTTTGCCATTACAAAAATGGGTGACAACAACGATAGAATTTCCTTTTACGACTCTATCTGATATCCCCTCCACCCCTTCGCCAAGTGACTGCTTCTGTGCACCCCATGTGGAGAGCAGCAGCTGAACGAATGGAGCAACGGCGGAACAATCAACAGCCAAGCTGATCGCGAATAAATATAAAGTAACCAGCTGTTAACTGCTTTATCCGAGATGCTGTTGTGATGGAGTGCCCTAACTAAACGGCGACGCGCTGCAGATTGCGATGAACGATGCTCGAATTCGTGGCGGAAGCGGGTGTTGTGTAAACTCAGTTGATATTTGAGCTACTTATGGTGGCTATCGTACAGTCGAACCGGCCAAAACAGGGGGCTTCTGTATAACTGTAATATTAGAGAAACAAAATAAATGTAACTTTGATGCGCACAGTATGTCAATTATGTTTCGGAGTTGGTAGTGAAAATGAACGATTTAACAAGTTATATTAAAACTTGTTGGTGTTGTTATTTAAAGTTGTTTATCCCAGCTCTAACATACTTTTACATCTTTTTAATAGCGATTCTGACGCGTGTTTTTATTCATTTCGAGAAAACTTTTGTCTTAGAAAAAATATCATCGCCACCCACATCTATCATAACTTTTACAAAGTTCTGCGTCAAATTTTATAAGAGGTTGTCCACATAACACGTGGACAGAAAAAGCACGATTCAACGACAATCGTGGACATTATTTATACCCCTCTTTTCGTTGTCCTCATGGACATTTCTTCATTTTTTGGAAAAAAAGGAAAATAATTGAAATGCGCTTCTTTCTTTTTTGAGTTTGTTTCTATTTTCTATTGTATGGTTTGGCATTGATAGAAATATTAGTTCTATAAATAGAATTGGTTTGCTCTCAATTCTATGATTTGTTTCCCTAGCATTTCTCGTGGGGTTATTTTTATAGCTGTCTAGTTTCTTGCAAATTATATTCACGATGTTATTACGTTATATTACGTTTTTCATTCTTTATTTCTTGAGACTTTCAGCTACCCTCTGGGAACCCAATAAGTTCCGCGAAGTTTTATTTACATAAACGGATAAACAATTTAAAGTGTTTATATCATGAGAATTTCAACACATTTAAACATTGAGTTCCGAAGGTGTCCGATTGCCATTCCTGACAAAAGGTGGTGAGTTCCCGCCGTTCGAAGTTGCCAACTTTTCTTGTTCCTCTTATCGCGAAGGGAAAGAAACAAGGGTCTTTGGATTACAATTTCTTATACTAATTAAAAAAAAAGGGTGGCGCATGAGTCACGCAACGCTCTCTGATGGAAAAAAATAACGATCGCGCTGCAACTATCGAGCGTGTTGGTTCCTAAGCGGTTCAGTTGTCGACTTTGTATCGTTTTCTCATTCAAGAATAAAGATTTTATATCGTGAGACATTTTTTTTGGTGCAAATCGGTTACGTGACTAATGCGCCACCCTGTATAAGTTGGCATCTTTTAGAAAACAAAGCAGTGTAGCAGTTTATGAAAGGTCAAGGATGACGTAAAAGTTTTCCTGTTGAAGTTGTGTGATATTCTGCAGTAGCGAGTTCTTAGTCTGGACAGAATTCGCTGCTCCCTCATCGCTTTTACGTCTCCGAACGTGGTTATGGAGCCTTTGATTATACGGAGGAACAGCCTCTCTTCAATGGACCATTTGCATGGTATTTTCGGTATTTCGTCGACATGGTGCTGTTAATTCAGACTGCAGTCGACCACCACAGTATTTCTAACGTTCTACGGCGGGAAATGCGTTCGTTATAAGTATTGGCTCCCGAACGCATCCCCGTTGTAAATATTGACTAACATGGTTAACTTGGTTGATGCTTGATGCTATGCATGTTCCCCTACACTTCTAAAAGGTTGTCTCCGCATAGGTGAATACGAACACTAAGCTGGAAACTTGAGGTATACTTGTTTTTTCGAGGAAGCACCCAAGTATACCCAACTTTTACCTCGAAGGTCCGGTTTGTCGCGAGCTTTTTCACAAAATCTTCAAGACTAATGGTATCCAGGTTCAGTTGTACGTCTTCTCCAGATTCAGGATAAACATCTCCACGTGCAGTCGGTTCTTTCTGAATTCATAATATAAAATTCCTAAAGAGAGACTTCCTCCAAGTTGCAATTGGTTTTGGGGAAAGTCTTGCCAAAATATTTTTTCCTATCAACATTGTAAATGTGAATGTAAATAATTAAATTTTTCATCGCCCATCACGATTTTCTTGAAAACTGCGAATTTTTGATGAGTTTATAAAGCGAATCGCTGATGGAGACTCGATCCATTAAATGTTTTTCGTAACCAAAGTTGACCAGGTGCTCATTAATATAAATATTTGTAATGAATCTGCTATTTCATGTGTTGTGCACTGCGGATTATTCTTGATCAGCGTCTTGATTTGATTATCATCAGTTGCGACATAAACTTCCCAGACAACCCAATTGAAGTGTGGGATAGGATCTCCCATTCACGTTTCCAAGATTGTTTTGACCGGTTTCGCGACATGCGGCCGAGCATTGTCGTGCTGCAAAATAACTTTATCGTGTCTTTGCTCGTATTGTCGCCGTTTTTCCTCCAGTGCAAGGTTCAAACCCATCAATTGTCGTCGGTAAAGGTCCCCCGTAAGGGTCTCATTCAGTTTTAGCAGTTCATATTACACCACACCCAGCTGGTCAGGATTGACTTGAAAATTTTGTGCATTAATTTTTTATGACTTCTGACGAGGATTATCAAGACCGGAATGCATCAATCATGTTGCTTATTATATTGAATTCATGGGTGAATGCCTTTCGCGCATCGCCAAAAGCCATAAAGGTCATTCACAGTCAGCTTTTGTGTCGAACAGCTTCGATGGGCCTGTAAAGCGGCCCTTTCCCGATCATCCGTATTGACATTAACAGTAATGATATTCATATTCGAGATTCACTTTAATACACATTATCATTTGTGTCCTACATTACACAATCATTTCCATTGTCATTACATTACCTACAGTATTGTTATGGTCTCCAACTAAATAGTAATACTTGAATCTGTACATCTCACAAAAAAATTACCCACACAAATGAAAATAATTTGCAGAACTGCGATGTTTTCGCACAAAATACTTTGCTACTTTTTTATTAACACTAATGCGACGATTTTTATAGCATACCAGAGTAACTGTATATGTACAATGATTCACGACAAAGAAGCCGATTTTGACAGCTTGTATGAGTGCAGCAACTCTAGCACTCATATCTGTGGAAGTAATAAACACGTTTTCAGAATAAAATCTATGAAGGAGAATTATCTATATCAAATAAACTAATCTAATTGAAAGTTTGAGAAGTTTTATGCAAGCAATGAAAGAATATGAAACCAAAATTATTTCTGATGGGTTTTCATTATATTTAAAAAAAAAATGATTTGTCCTCACAATATCCTTCAGAAATGGTTAAAACATGTTTAGAATAGTATGTTTTGAGAATTCAAAAACCATTAGCAATTTTTTCATTGATCTTTTAGCGACCTAAAACTGTATTTTTGCATAGTAAAATTAATAGCTTATGCTTACTGCACTCGTTAAAAACGTTTCTTGATGTCGACACTGTACTTTGTGGTCCTGAATTGAACTCAGCCCAACTTATTTTACCAATCGTTATTATTACAATGAATTTGTCCCTGCCCTTTTTCAATAACGATGATTTGATATCAGAAAACCCGTATTTTCATCATTATTGCCAATTTTTCCAACTTTGTGTAGTTACACGATCATTTTAATGGTATTCTGTTGAACTAATGTCAATGCGAATGATCGTGTAAATCGGCCCAAAAATCTCACAATGTACTGTGTATTTGAGGCAACTTTGAACATTAGTTTCACCACGTTCATTACAAAAGATTTGTTCATATTACTCTCATAATTTGAATTTTTTATGGCGCCATATCGTTTGCTGCAAATAAATAAAAAATGACCGTGGTTCAAAATACATGTATGAGATAATAGCACATAATAAATAGTGGCATGTTTCTTCCGTCTCTGAGTTGTGATCATGTCGTCTCGTTCCTGTCTATGCTTGGTCAAATTCTCTCCTAGAGCTCCTAGAGTTCAGGAAGCTCGATCCATGTATCGCATACCCACATCATACCAGAATGACGGATTGCATGAAATGTATTTATACACTAGCTGACCCTGCAAACCTTGTTCTACCACATAAATTATTTCTACACTCTGTCCAACTTCTATAAGACCACCCTGATTCTATTTCGTTGCAACACAAACAGTTGGAATTTCAACAAGATACATTCATACATTGTTGAATGCTTAGAATAAAGTATATTTAACGAATTTCGTTCAAAAGAGTTCTTTCTTTATTTATTGTGCTTAAATATGATAATTTCAGCTGTCCAGTTTCTATAAACCCTTTTTCAAATTCATAAGTTTTATCAATGAAAAACTCAAAGCGATCGGCTGGTTTATATGTTAATAATTGGCAACCTTGCCATTTCGTCTAAAAACCTGGAAATACGTGTTGAAATACTACAGGCAAACCTTTTTTTGTGCGGGGGATAGGGACCGCACAAAAAAAGT